>NC_040095.1:2727272-3030303 GCF_003369695.1 Bos indicus x Bos taurus | reverse complement strand
TTTTATCATGTTTGCCATCAGTTTGTCTGAAAGAAAAGGATATTTCATTATCCTTTTTTAAAATGTCATGTCCTTCAGGAATGGTTTGTTTTATTTTTATTAATTCATTTCTGCTTTGATTGTTGAGGTGAAATTTTAGTTCACTTTGGTCAATCTTCCCTGTTTTTTATTAAATACATCTAAGGCCAAACATTTTCCTCTGGGCACTGTTTTTGGCCAAATATTGTTTGATGTGTATTTTGTGTTCCTGAAATTGTAATTTTTTTTTTTACTGTCCATTCTTACCTTTTATCAACTGAACAGTGACAGATGGACAGACAGACACACACACACACACACACACACACACACACACACACACAGAATCTCTAAGAACTGGGAGCTGGTGACCTGGACTCCTGAGGCCAGAAAGACTTCCCGGTTGCAGTGCATTCTCTCCTTGTCCTGATGGAGAAGCTGGGAGAAGGCATAGGGCTGCTGGGCCTTGCTGGGTGTTATATAGGAGAGAGAGGGGCTTCAGGGATGAGAGGCAGGATGTTGGTATTTCTAGGGGCCCTTCTATTTCTCATGATGGAAAGCTTTAGACACCTGCCCAAACTTATTCACTCATTCATTAAGTATTTACTGAGCACCTATTCAAATCTTCTGGACCACGTCCGGACTTTGGGCTTCCGTTTCCCCAGCTGTTGGTGGGAGTAATGCAGTTTGAGCTCTTCATCACCGCCCTCCCCACTACCCGGCCCCCCTCCATCAATGGGGAGGACTAGGGGAAGAACCTTCCTCAGGAGGCCTGAAAGACCTCTGCCAGCAGGAGGAAGGCAGAAGCCACCTGGTGCTGCTCAGGAACCGTTGAACACCCCCTTGCTTCCCTGTCGTGGGACTTATAAAACATTTGGCTTAGGATATGACATCCCTTGCCCAGGGGCATGTGGGGGGAAGGGCTGGAGCTGGGGTTTGAACCCAGGAGTCTCTTGACTACAAAGTCCTTTCCTGTATACCCCGTGTTTCCTCTGTGAGCAGGTAGTCAAGATTCTAAGCCATAGGAAAGGAATGGGCAGTCTAGGAAAGGAGCCCAGGAGCAGGGTGAGAGCTGCTGTGGTGGCTCACTTCTGTCTCCCCCACTGGCCCGGGAGTGCTTCCACAGCAGAGTGGTGTTGGCGTTCAAGTTCATGTTGCAGGGCTGGCCCAGGGCCCACTGGAGGGTCATGACGAGTTTGTGGTATTAAACCGAATAGCACACTGCAAGGTCAGATGAGGGGTGAGGACGGAGGGGTCAGAGTGTGTGCAGGAGCTCGCATGCACTCAGTTCAGCGCCCTCTCTCCCAGCCCCGCCCACGCCCGCTGCCTTTCCACCTCTGAGGACCCAGGTCCCCTACTGCCTCTCTGCCCATCCTTTAAAGCAGCTCCCTCCCCCAGCCATCATTTATCCGTGCTTATTTTCATCAGTGCCTCGTTGTCTTTGGAACTGATCTTATTCACCCTGCTCCCCAGCCTCATTCGCTGCTTTACCTGTGGAAGGTGAATGAGTGAGTGAACGAATGCTCCAGGAGCCTTGTGCTGAGTCAGACTGAGAGCCTGGCAGGGAGGCTGGGCGGCCTGAGGGCGCTGCCGACGCGCGGGGTTGGGAGAGGGGGGTAAGGCCGAGCCGGGGAGGGGAGCGGAGCGTCCTTCCCGCTGCGGGTCCGCGGCGGCGGGGTGTGCGGCCGGGGGTGAGGGCAGGCGGCGGCGGGAGCCTTCAGAGGCGCCTCCACACCTCCTCTCATGCCCTTGTTTCCTCCCTGCCCCCCGTCAGCCATTTTTCCCATTTTGTGTTTTACAACTTTCCTTTCTTCCTGACAGATTTCTCTACTAAATTTGACTCCGTTTCAACACTTTTGTTGGGCAAATTACATTAAGATGGATGTTGCAGGTACCCTTTATGGTTTATTTATCGTGATACTGTTTGTATCTCACGCTTATAAATAACTTATGTTATAGCTTTTGTTTGTGGAAATGTAACTTACATATTTTATTACGCTTTCTGTAAACCTCAAAGAGAATCTTGTCAGGGAAGCGCTCTTATCAGCAATCCCAACTATGGGACATAAAAACCGACGCTGACATTATTTTTTAATATGCCAAGGAGGCAGGTTACTCTTGCTGTAGTTTGAAAGGTTTGCTGTCATCGTAAACTTACACCTCAATAAAACATTAAAAAGTCTCAAGAATGATTTTATAAAGGAGGGAGGAGGCTGAATTGGTGGCAGAACCCATAGACACAGCACTGGGAGGCCCAGGTATTGGACTGGGCTTTCTTGGGGAGTGACCATCCCATCTGGGGGTCCCAGTGGGTCAGTGTTCACCTCCCCACCCAACTGTCTCCAAAGCCTGGTGGTGAAGAACCTAGCTTAAGGGACATTAGTGGAAAAGAAACATGAGTTTTGGAGTCAGGCTGACCCGACTTTGATCCCGGCTCGTCAACTTTTTGGCTGTGTGGCCAGGTTAGGCTTTTGGTCTCAGTTTTGTCACCTCTAAAATGGGGATAATGCTTACTTGACTCTCTTACCGGAAGGCATTACCTTTAAATGAGATCTTGATTTGCAGCGCGTGGTGGCTGCTCATTAAATGATAGTGGTTCCCGTTATTTAGTGTCCATCTTGCGATCTTCACTCTCTCCCTCGCTGCTCTGCCTCGCTCTGCTCTTCAGGCGCTCTTTCCCTCCTCACTGTAAGGTGCCGGCTCTCTCAAATGCTGCCGCCTCTACGCTGCTGCACTGCTCCGTCTCTCACTTTGCCCAGTTTCTCTCACCGCACCACCCCGCTTTATCCTCGCACTCAGCTCTCCAGCTCACTCCGTCCCTGAGCGCAGCTTGCAGCTATGCCAGCTCAGCTGCATGTGTTGAAAGGGGCTCCCAGCACCGTAACACAAAGGCCCGTCTAGGTTGCAGGGCCAGTGGGAGGCCCTGGGGAGGGGCCAAGAGGGCTTTTCTGGCTGCTCCCATCACCAGACAGTGCAGCACCCGCATCCCCTGTTCTAGAGAAGCCTGATGGGGAAGCACGGAAAAGACAGAACACCTAGAACATAAGCAGGACACAGCTGTCAGGGGGCAGGCTCTCAAGGCAGTGCAGAAAGCGAAAGCCTTGCAGTCATGACAGCGTCAAACTCTTTCCTGCTTGGCTATCAGCTGAAGCTGCTGGCTTGACCTAGCGCCCCACACTGCATGCACAAGACATATTAGCCCCCTAGGAGCTCATCAGAAGGGCCAGGTATGCCGCAGTGGCTCACGCCTTCCTTGCCTCCTCACTCTGGGTGAGGCTGGTTGGATGGTAGACCCTGAGGACCTGCTGGAGTCATTTGTTTTTTTCCTGTTGCTGAGTGTGAGTTAGGTACACCTGTGACCTGATTAGAGCAGGTAACATATCAACTGTAATAGTTCTCTTTTGTGTGGGCTCTGCAAGATGGGGTGTGCCCTTGAGTGCTGGCTTCATGGATGGGATGACCCTGCAGAACTCCCACATGGAACTCCAAGTGGCCTCAAGAGTCCTCCCTATGATCCCTGACCAAGGCTGACTTGGCAAGGCTCGGGGAAGGGGTGGGTGGTGCGGTTCCTGGGGAATGTGTGTGTGGAAACATCTGGAAACGTCCCAGCTTCCCCACTCTCCTTTCCTCCCTCAGAAAGGGCACAGAATGGAACTTAGCCTTCCTAGGAAGATCAGGATTCTGTTCCAGATTTCTGGGGAGAAACCTTTAGCCAAACCTTTCCAGTGAAGGCCAGGTAAGAGCCGAGGCTGGAAGATCCCTGCCTGTGTATAACTCCTCCCCCTGGGCGTGGTCTGGTCCTGGTGACTGGACTTCAATGAAGAGAATACAGAAGTGACTGGTGCCCCTCTGCGGTTAGGTTATGAGAGGCTGTGACTTCCAGGGTGCTGTGTTCTTCCTTGCTCTGGTAAAACAAGATGCTGTGCTGTGAGCCACCCTATGGAGAGGCCATTTGGCTAGGAGCTGAGGCTCAGTCCACCAACCCATGAGGGGCGGACTCCTGCCCACAGCCACGAGGACGTGTGGAAGCAGGTCCTTCCCAGCGAGCCTTGTGGTGAACAGGGCCTATAAGACCCACCACAGCCTGGGAGACCCAGAGGCAGAGCATCTGCAGGAACTGTGAGATAAGCAGTGCTGTTTAAGCCACTGTGAAAGCACTAGTTGCTCAGCTGTGTCTGACTCTTTGCCACCGTATGGACTGTCGTCCGCCAGGCTCCTCTTTCCATGGAATTCTCCAGGCAGGAATACTGGAGTGGGTTGCCATTCCCTTCTCCAGGGGATCTTCCCTACCCAGGGATCGAACGTGGGTCTTCTGCATTGCAGGCAGTTTCTTTACCATTTGAGCCACTGGAAAAGCCTCTATGTTTTGGGGTAATTTGTTATCTAGCAATAGAGTTCTGAAAAACACATGGAAATTGATACAAACATTAACTGGTTTCAACTTACCATTCTCAAATATAGGTTTTGGAAGAGATCTCAAGAATGCCTGTGAGGTGACACAGACCTGGGATCAAATATTGCCTGTGTAAGCTGGTACCACCTCTGAGCCTCAGTTTCCTCATCTGACACGGGGGCTGAGGGCACAGTCCCCTAGCTGAGTGTGCCTGCCTGGCACAGGTGCTCTGCACACCCAGCGCTGTGAGCAGGCCCTGCTGAGGTGGGGTGGGCAGGCCTGACAAGTCCTCCTCCCCAGCGGGCCTCCAAGGCTGCGACAGAGCCCTGGGCTGCTGAGAAGCCACCAGGCGGCCTCTGGGGGCGTGGTCAAGAAAAGCAAGCACACACGGTGATTCTCTTGTGACCGTTTTAGTGCAAATGACATGGTGCTTTTAGGTCTTGGAACATTTTATTGTTTATTTATTTAGGCCACGCCCCACAGCTTGTGGGATCACAGCTCCCTGACCAGGGATTGAACCTGGGCCATGGCAGTGGAAGCCCAGAATCCTAACAACTAGGCCACCAGGGAACTCCCAGGTCTTGAACTTAAAAAAAAAAAAGTCCCAGAATGGGACAGGCTTTCTATGAAGGATTTTTTTGGGATGGGTAGTATGCAGTAATTAGCCCCCGAGAAAGAGAAAATTCTCAAATCAGATTTCTCTAAAAAGTTAAGTTTTATGAAGTTCAGAATTTGCCTTCTCATGGAAAATTATTTATCCTACTGATAATGAAACACAGTGTAAGGCTGAGGCTTACTTCTCTCTTAGATACCAGAAATAACCCTACTTAGAACACACTTTTCCCTGACTTCCTGAGTTCACATATGGAAGACAAATTTTTAGATACACTTGGGTAACTTTGCTTTTATGTGACAAGCCTGTTATAAAACTCAACTATCAAGAAAAATTTCAAGAAATAACTAGTCTGAGAAATGAGATTATAAAAGGAGCCTGCGGATTTACCTCTTCAACAGTAAGGCCAACCTTTCATGTCTTATCAGAAATAAAGGGAATAATATTTATTATAAGCCTGAACCATGAAGACAGAGCAGTGAGATACCAAAGCCATCTGACAGTGACAATCTCAAATTAATAGCCTAGTTACCATCCATCACAAATTGTAAAGGCCTTCTCCTTGTCCTGAGTTTGCGTTGAGTTGCAGTCTCCACAGTAAAAAGAGTTTTTATGGCAAGATGAAAACCAGCTGATCCTCATCCTCTGAAAATCTATAGTTTAGCATCTAGAACCGTTTTGGGTGGCTCAAGAAGGCAAGTGGCTTTGAATCTACATTTTAATTGGATGCCTCTGCTTCTCTTAACGGAGAAGGCAATGGCACCCCACTCCAGTACTTTTGCCTGGAAATCCCATGGATGGAGGAGGCTGGTAGGCTGCAGTCCATGGGGTTGTGAAGAGTTGGAAACGACTGAGAGACTTCACTTTCACTCTTCACTTTCATGCACTGGAGAAGGAAATGGCAACCCACTCCAGTGTTCTTGCCTGGAGGATCCCAGGGACGGGGGAGCCTGGTGGGCTGCCGTCTATGGGGTCGCACAGAGTCGGACACGACCGAAGCGACTTAGCAGCAGCAGCAGCAGCAGCAGCTTCTCTTAAAAATTAAACGGAGGCAGAAGGACTGGGTGCTAGCAGCGCCCGGAACTGCTTGCTGGGGCTACCTACTCCTTCTGAAGGAATAGCTCTGCAGGCAGTAATTGCACAGCTTAATTCTTCTAGACTAAACCACTTCAGATTTATGCCAGTGAAAAGCAAACGTTGTTTGTAAGTCATTTAATTGTGTTACTGTCTCTCAACTTTATCAGACGCTGCTGAGGCAGAGAGGTCTATGTGCAGTCCTGTGGGATGCTTCACAGAGCTCCCAGGCTCGTTTGAAATGCCCACAGCTCAGAGCTCCAACACTGCTTTTCCAGACAAGACTAATAACAAACTACTAATTTAACAGGTTCAAATGGTATTTGTCTCAATCCGGCATCCACATTGAAGGCTGCATCTCCCACAAATTCACCACCTTGATCGCAGAGCCATTAACTAGTAAACACTGAGCCGCAAACCTGGTTTATTATGTTCTTTGGTTAAATATTGTTTCTACACCCTTTCAGAGCATTATAAGAACAAAGATAATAATATTATATAGAAAGACTGAAAACACATCTTTTGCTTTTTTCAGTGAAAAGGCTGAATTTACATTGTTTGTGCACTATTATAAATTCTTATAATTAGGCCAGACTTATAAAAAGGTAGGGTTTTTGTTGTTGTTTGTTTGTTTTGAAAAATAGATTCTCCTGGGCTAGCCAACATCACTCTCCTGGGATCCAGACCCACGAGTCTCTGGATGAAGGCCTCTCGGCACTTGGGCAGAAGTCCAGTCAGCTCATCATGTCCAGCGGCTCGGTGCTGCCGTCACTACGCAGGGCCTCGGCCATGTCTCTTCTGAAGACGGAGAGGTTCTGGGTGAACCTGTGGGAAGAGGAAGAAGGGCTTGAGTGCAGTGGCAAAGCTGAAGCTGTGTGAGCCCCTGGTGGCGGGGTTCAGGACCCAGGAGGGGCCCTGGCTGAGCTCCCTCCTCCCATGCCACGGCCACTATAGCTCCTCCCCTTCCCCTTCCAGAGAACGAGGGCTATCAGCAAAGACACTAATCATTCTGAGGGGTGTGTTCTGCGGTTATACCATTTAAGAATTGTTTTTAAAAGTTGAATTACACATAGGTAGTAACGAATATAAAGAAAAGAACCAAAGCTTATGTTGTGTTTACATATAAATTCATTTAATCATCATAAGACTTCCCCAGAGCAAGTGATTAGGATCGTCATTTGTGGGTGAGAAAACCAAACTCAGTGCTGCCAAAAGAGGGGGCACTGGGTAAGACCGCCTGGGCTCAGATCCTGACTCTATTACTTCTTAACTGGGTGGTCTCAGACCAACACTTAACCTCGGTCTTGGTACCCCATGTGACAGCTACCTTATGGGACTGTGAGAAGTAAGAATTGACTGAGTTAAGAGAGACAGTGCCTAAGCACTCAGCATCCTGCCTGGCATGTGGAGAACACCGTCCTTGCTGGCTAGTACTCTCACTAAACAAGGGACTCACAGAGCGGCTCAGGAGGTGGTACTCAAACTCCCAAGCCTCGGGCGAAACAACTTCCCCCTTGGGGCATCTAGCAAGGCACCTCCCCTTCCTTCACTAAGTCTCTTCTCCTCCTAACCTGGAGGCTGCCCCTATTTGCCTGACAGAGGATCTTGGCGCAGAACAAGCAGTGAAGGGAACATGTCCACAGAGTCCATCTGACTTGGCCTTGTATTATCAAAGCCCAGGTTCTGGCCTGTGGCTATGGGGCAATTAATAATTTGCATTTCAATTGCATACCATTTGAATGCTACCACATTTTATAAAAGGATGGGGCAAGAATTTTTTTTTCCCCTGAAAACATTTTTCTCTCTCCATCATTCATTATGTCTGTCTCTGCCACTAGAAGCTCCATGAGGGCAAAAAAACCTGGAACTGTTAGTTCCCCACTGGTATCCCCAGTGCCTGGCACATAGCAGATTCGCAACAAACTTTTGTGAACAAATGAATGAATGAATGAATTCAAGCACAGGTGACATCTGTGTTCCTCATCAAGACCTCACGGGCAGCCTACCTGTCTCTGTTCTTGCCAAACCAACCGCGTAACTAAAGGTCAGACAGAGGAAGGAACTACTTACTCACTCACTGTTTATTCTATGTCCTAGGCACCACGTTGACTATATTCTGTCATTTAAATGTCACAACCAATTATCACCATCTTTCTTTTACTGGTGAGAAAACTGAGGATCAGAGAAGTTGACTGCCTTACTCACTGCCACACAGCTTATAAAGGAATAAAATTTAAATTGGAATCTGTCTGACCTCAAAGTCCATGTTTGTTCAAATGTCAGGAAGCCTTTCTTTGTCCTTCATAGCAGTTATAACTCTTTCTTTCTTTTAACCTTTCAATAAGTTATTTTTTCTGTGGGATTATAAAATGCTTAAGGGCAAAAGTTGCACTTTATTCCCCAGTGGCTCAGTGGTGAAGAATCTGCCTGCAATGCAGGAGACACAGGAGATGTGGTTCAATCCCTGGGTCGGGAGGATTCCCTGGAGGAGGGCATGGCAACCCACTCCAGTATTCTTGCCTGGAGAATCCCATGGACAGAGGAGCCTGGCGGGCTACCGTCCATGGGGTGGCAAAGAGTTGGACACGACTGAAACAACTTAGCACGGACGCGTGCATGCACCCTTTACAGTGCCTAGCATGCTGCTTGGAAGAAAGCAAATACCCATACTGGATGGAACTAAACTGAGCCGAGGATTACAAGGTGTAATAGAAAAGCCACATCAGTGCGTGAGCTGTGTTCAGTGCAATCCTGGAACATCCATCTCCCTGAGACGCTGACTACTGGGCGTCGCTCACCTGTCTCTGTTCTTGACAGACAGGTTCTGCTCCACTCCTTCCATCAGGTTCCTGAAGCACTGGGCAAGGACCTCCTGCTTGGGGAGAGGCTGGCTGTTTATCAGACCTGCCCTCAGTTCACCGAAATACTGTTGGGAGACAGAACAAGTGTCAGAGGTCTGGCTCCAAACTGGGCCTGAAGAAAGCTGTGGGGGCGGGGACAGACCAGCTCTGAAGGGCTCAGGGCTCCTAACTCTCAAACGGGCTTTGGTCTGGGTCCACTGTGAACATTAAGCCTCGAGAGAAAACCAGAGCAATAGAGATGCTCCTGACTATAAACTGTATTATCCCCTCTCATAAAATCTCTTGCTATAATTGTTTTATTGTCACAGAACAATTTAGGCTGATGGAGTCCTCGCCTCCTGGGTGGGGGATCAAGCACATAAAGGCCTTCCTCTTCTCAACACTCAGAAAGGCTGAAAGAGGAACGGCCTCTTAGGGTGAGGAAAGAACTTAGCCAGGGAGCACCTGGGTAGCTGAGGCCAGGCCCCGGGTCCTGCCTCCTGCTTCTCCGCCCCCGAAGGCTTCAGTGAGCTGCCTCTCAAACCGCCTCAGGCTCTGTGCACCCAGGCTTCTGTACTCCTGGGTCAGGGCGGGTCTGTTCGGCTGAGGAAGGGCACCTCAGGCGCTCACTTAGTTCTGGGAGAGCTGTCTGCCACCAAGAAAAACCTGTCACGCCTGGCCACAAAGAACCGCACAGCCCTTTTCTCTCCGCTGACGACTGTGGGCTTTTACACACACACTCTCACACTAACAGCAGCCCCCAATCATCGGAAACAGCCTAATTTCAGCACAAAGACGACATTTTGCTAGTCATGTGTTTATCCTTCCAGGCCCAAACAGCATGATATTTAATTTTCATCATACATTAAAACAGCTCACATCAAAAACACACATAATTAATATGTAGTCAGACTAATACTTAAATACTATATATCAGAAGCATTATACTTAAACCACAATGTCTTCCTGAACAAGATTGGGAATGCACAAAACTACTTATTTTTCCCTTTTATAATGATGCAGTGACTCACACCAAATAGAAAATTATTAGTTTTTCATCCCAAACCATGAAATATTGCCTCCATCAGTAAAGTATAATATTGTGATGTCATAAGCTTTTTCTAAACACTGAATTTGCCCTTATTCCCTCTCAATCATTTTAAAAGAACTGCTCTCTTTTATAGAGCTTGGATTTAAATCACAATAACACCGAGGGAAGATGAATGACAGTGCTATTGAATGTGGCTAAAATTGGATACTTCAGCACAGGTGAATGATGAGACAGCTCTTCTCTTTTTGATATATTTTCTTCTTCTATTAGTTTCCTTCCAAGGCTGGGATTTCAGTTTGAATTTTAATGTATGCGGCTGTCTCTAATCTCACTGTCTTTTCCCCAGTACTCTCTTATTGTATAGACAATTCATTCTCCCGAGCAGTAATGCACTGTTCCTACTGACTGCTGGGGAGCCAGGGGTGGGTTCAAGGGGAAGCTGGAGAACCTGGGAGGCAGCCCAGAGTGGTGTGTGCACTCAAGGGCTAGAGACGCACGTCCTGGATAGAGGGTGCTGCCTCTGTATTCGGGGGACTGCTACCATTGAGGGCAGTGGTCAATGGGCATCAGGAAGGAGGCCCAGGAAAGGGCAAAAGAGATTGTTGCCCAGCATCTCCTGGAGCAGGGAAGGGAGTGAGGGTGAGCTGGAAGCACTGCTGAGCTAACCACCTGCCCAGTGTCAGGGCTCTGGGTTCCAGAAAAGCTAGCCTGAGGTGTCCACTTAGCTGAAGGAGATCTGAGGCCCCTGGGGAAGGGCCTTCTGGGGGAATACGGCCTTGTCCTGGGCGCTCAAGGTGCCTGCTCACGCTCAGCTGGCCCCCGTCTCTCTCACAGCCTGGCCTGGTGTCTGGCTGCACCCTCCTCCTGCGGTTGCCTCCTGGGGACCTCCCGGCAGCCACACTCACCTTCTCATTGAGCAGGATGAGCCCCAGGAGAGGCCTGGACACTGACCACTGGTTCCGACAGTCTTCAAAGACAATGGTGTTCATGAGGACGGACATCATCTATAAGACAGAGTCACATGACGACACTGGCGCCCTGGCTTGAGATCGCCCCAACCCCAGGCCTTCTGTGTGCTCACCTGCTGCCCACCACATCCGGCCACCAGCCATGAGGGCACTTGCTGGACAAACAGCTTTGACTCTGGAAGCCTATACTGCTGCCTATGGGAACTCTTGGCAAAGACTCTCAGCTCCCTGAGGAAGAGTTGCCCCTACTGAAACATGTGGTGAGAACCTTCTGGTTGGGAGAAGTCAGAGGCCACAGGCCCAAGGGGATCAGTTCCTGCCTCTCAACCCAGACGTGCTTTCCTCTCTACTGGGTCACCAAGCAAGAAGCTCAGCTCACTGTTGAGGCTCCCATTTCACCAAAGACACGGTCAAATTATAGAGGGGCCACATCTCTCCATGACCCCTTCACGCAGACGGAGAAAGGGAACCCAGCCCATGTCACCCTGGGAGTCACGGTTCCTGCTGGCTCAGGCTGTTAAAAATCTTTTCATTCGTTCCTCATACACTAAACTTACTCATTTACTCACTTCACTCCTACATCGCTTATTTTTTAAAAATCTTTATTGAATTTGTTACAATATTATTTGTTTGCTGTTTTGGTTTTAGGCCACAAGGCACAAGGGATTTAGCTCCCCGACCAGGGATTGAACCTACACCCTCTATATTGGAAGGCGAAGTCTTAACCACTGAACCACCAAGAACGTCCTACTCCTGTATGTCATACTCATCCATTTTCTTAAATTCCAAGTCTGCAAGATGCCTGGGAGGAGGTAAGAGAACACAGACATCTACCACAACCTCTGTTCTTGAGGAGCTAAAAGCTGCCTGGGACAGACTACTCCTTAGAGGTAACAGGAACCAGGGCTGGGCAAAGATGCTGTGGGTCAGCGGCGGGAAGATGGACACTTCTGGGTCCTTGAGAATCAGGGAAGACTCCACAGAGAAGGCCACAGTTATGGAGTTCATCATAAATGTGTTCTAAGCAGAGACAGCAGCAAAAAGGGAGACTGGGCAAGAACACAGAGGGTTTTGCAATGGTAAGGAATGCAGTGTGGTAGAGAGAAGAGAGGTGGGCCAGAAGCAAGACCCCAGTACAGGCTGGGAGACCTCGATGGAGAATCTGGCCATTTGCACCTAAAGAGAGACATGCTCAGATCTGTACTTAGGAAAGCTCCCTCTGGGACACATGGACTGTGCAGGTGAAAGAACAGGAGGGAGGCCAGAGATGAGGCTGCTGCAGCAGTCCTGGCAGAAAGCGATGAAGCAAGCTCTGGTCGCCCATGTGAAGCGGATGCTACAGGTCCTGCTTCTTGGACACTAGACCCCTCATCTCCAGTCCTTCCTGTTTCACTGCTTCAGAGCTCCTTTCCCTGAAGGAAGGCAGGGGAGACAGCAATTATGTGGCAGAGTCTACTACACACAACACCCCTGACTAGGCTTTGGTGACATCTGGCTTTGTCCTCTGGCCTTTTTGCAACCCAGTTTACCCTGTGATCTTGGGCAAGGCACGGAACCTCTCTCTCTCTGTGTCTTAGTTTCATTACCCATAAAGAGGGAAATGATAATCCAGTACAAGGAAGCTCAGGGAATCAAATGAGATGGTAGATATAAAAAGTGCTACAAAGAGTGAAAAGTGTTATAAACATTTAAGGTGTGTGTGAGTGTGTGCTCAGTCATGTCTGACTCTTTGTGACTCCATGGACTGTAGCCTGCCAGGCTCCTCTGTCTATAGGGATTCTCCAGGCAAGAATACTGGAGTGGGTTGCCATGCCCTCCTCCAGGGAATCTTCTCAACCCAGGAATCGAACCCAGGAGTCTCCCGCAATACAGGAGGATTCTTTACCGTCTGAGCCACCAGGGAAGCCCATTTCAGGTATATATGTATAAACAACACCGATGAGCTCTAAGCAGCTGCTGTCCCACACATCATCGTCATCATCCTGACAGGCCGACTGTGAATGAAAGCTGCCATTGCACATTTATGGTGTGTCCAGTGTCCTGAGGAGAGGCTGGGTCTTATGCTGGCATGTTGGACATCATTTGCAGATCACGTGTTTCTGTATACAATCTAACAAGCCACCCAAAGTCATAGAGCCACAAATTAAATTGACAAGCAAAACTAACAGATCTGCGGAGACAGCCTAAAATATTACGGGCTTCACAATCTGAAGGCGGAATGGATATGTTAATGGAAAAGATGAAAGTTAGAGGCACCAAAGTCCTCCAGTAACTGACAAAGCATGCTGAAGTGATGTGCCAATTACTTTATACGGTTCTCCCGTGGATTCATTTGTCTGAATGCATGTATTTATGTCTGTAATAAGTAAGGGGATGTTTGAATAAAATACTTTTCTAAAAATAAAGTTGGCTAAAACAGATGACTTTTTTTTCTTTTTTACTCTTCCGGAAAAATGGAAATTAGTGAGCAAATCCACTCAAAGGGTATTGACATGGCAACTCATTTCCACAGTTCTTTTTTCTAATAATCTGAGAGGATATGGGGAAACAACTCAATCAGTGTAGCAAATCCCTTTGGAGAAAGGTCCCCCACCCCCATATGGAAGAGTCCTGGGTGAAATGCTTAAGTACCTGCTCCAGGTACTGTGGAATCTCTCATGGTTATGGATGGAACAAGTCAAGACTGAAAGGACAGAGCTCTTGCCTGCTCTGCTGCAGCCCACCCCAGCCTGCGCTGAGTCCAAAGCACCATCAGCGCTGAGTATGTGGAGGCCGCAGGAGCGGGCCTCACTCTGCCAGCCTCTGCTCACCGCCTACAGGCATGGCTGGAATGGCCATCTCAAACTGGCCCATCCCAGGCTACATTCTCCAGAGCCTGTGTCCAAAGAGCATACACATTATCCACTGTATTATCCTAAGCAGCTAGTCTGCCCAACCAGGGAATGGACCACTTGGGAAAAGCAGACAACTCACTGTCTCAGGTGCTGCCCTTCCCAAGAGGCTTGGGCTAAGTTTGTAGAAAATTTCTATCAGTGAAGCAAAACCAACATTGGTTTGGTAGGGACAGACTGGAGCCAGTCGGAACTAAGGCCAAATCTGGCCTGCCACTTATGTAACCTGGGATGCTGGTCAAGTTGTTTGTCTTTTCTGAGGCTTTATTTCTTTACATATAAAACGAGAGATTATGACAACTGCTTTGCAGGGCCACGGTGAAGACTGACTTCCTTCACAGGTTCTCAGTCATCGCTGGTGCTCCTTCGCTCCCACCATGGTTGCCCCGCCCGGCCTGACCCAGTGGAATCTCATGGCTCCAGGAAGCATCCAATTTCATGTCTTGATTATGGACAGATAACCCAGATTATATTCTCCTCACAATTAACTGACCTCACTGGGAGTTGCAATAAAAGTAAAAACAATATCCTCTACCTCCTGCAGCCAAAAAAAAGCTAAAATAGAAAAGAGTACAAAAATCAGTTCTGTTTGGTCTGGCACATGTATTAGTATGGATTTTGAGTGATAGTGTTTCTGAAAACTTGTAACCTTCTAAATAAAACATGAAGCTACTTGACGAATATCTGACCTGGAAAAATAAAACAAAGCAGTGCTGTGTTACCTGGACCTCTGTTCACTCCTCAGCTCTCCTACGTTTCTGCCCTAAAACGGGAAGTAAAGCACAAGCGCAAGGCACAGTGGACTTGCCTGTTCACACGCGCGGGCCCACTCTCCCCCTCCAGCAGGCTCTCACTGCAGACGCTGACGAGGTGTCAGCACAGATGTGGCTTGTGCTGGACGTACTCTAAGGACATTGGAGGTTCAATGGGTCTAGAAGCTAGGAGGAGAAGGATGGCTGAGAGCTGTGGCTCGAGTGGGTACTGGGTGATGACTGCAAGGGGGTGTTAGGGAGATTGGTCTGCGACCTCCTACCATTCTGGGACCATGGGGGACATTTCTCTGTATCCCTCCTGCTTTGTGTGGCATCTGGCACCTACCAGAAGCTCAGGAAAATAGCTATTGGGTGACAGAATGAATGCACAGATGAATAAATGAAAAGAATGGGAAAGGATGAGTGAAATATCAACTAAAATATAAAGAGCTAAAGAGCTGAAAGGGAACTGTACAGAAAACAGAGAAGTTCTGGCCTCAGCCCATGGCTAAAACTGAAATTGGTGAATATCTAAATCAATACACTGTTCGTCTCCAAGGCTCTTGCTTTTGTGTGCAGAGCCTGAGAGTGCTTCTAAGTCACTGTTGCTTCTCTAGCCAGCGGCTGCCTGGACGAGATCTCTAGGGCCTTTTAGGTCACCGAGGCTAAAGGCTGAGGCACCATCTTTCTTACTGACAGCCATTTCCACCTAAGAGTAAGCTGTGCCTGATGAGGTTTCTCTCTGCCCGACGGGAACAGATATGTTTGCAGAAAGCCCCTGGGTGCTCAGCACTCTGTGAGGCACAGGTACACACTGTCTGCAACCCCCAGCTAACCCTGAGGGAGACATTATCCCCGTTTCATAGTCTAAGGAGCTGAAGTCCTGAGCAAGTCAGGGACTTGCTCCAGGCATCACAGCTATCAGCTGCCGTGATGTGACGTGGAACCAGGGCCCGTGCACAGGTCTGCCCAAGTCCAGAGGCTGCTGCCTGCCACTCTGAGGCTGCCCGTGGGCAGGGCCAGGCCTGTATGAGTGGCCATGGCTCCTTCGCCCACCCTCAGAGGGCCTCCCAGACGTGCTGCCCACGTGTGTGTCCTGTTTGGCCACTCGACCACTTGCTTAGGAGTCAGACAGCTACTGAAGCCCCTGTGATTAGAATCCAGGGAAGGGGTTCCTGGTGAGTCGGCAGGAGACCTTCTTGCCTCCCACCTAGCGTTTTTATAAGTCTGGATACCATAACTTCAGCCTCTCAAGATGAACAGCAGTAGACATAATTAATAGATTATCTCTGGAAAATGGTCCATTGAACCATTGGTTTCACTCCTACCCAGGTATATAGCAATTTAAATAAACATAGGAGAAAGGATTAGGAAATTAAACCAATTTTCTTCAATTTAAAATACTCTCTATAGAGTGAACATTTTTCATTGTTAATATTCTTTGGGTATATTGATAAAACTAAAAAATATTCCACAAAATCTAAGAAACTCCTCTCAAACTCCTCTCTCTTACTCCCCATCCAATTCAGAAAGACAGCACTGAACGTGCAGTGATGATAGGAACTCTGACCGACAGGGATCAAATCCTTCTGTATTCAGGGAGCCTCAGCTTTCCCCCCTCTCTCTTGGTTCAGGGCTGCATGACATTTTACTTACACTGCAACTTTGCTGCCTGTTGATCAGGGAAATGGGAATGGGACAAGAGTAATTTGTCTTCTCCAAAAGGTGGTGGAAGGAGGGCCTGAGAAGGCAGCTTTGGTTTAGACAAAAGAAAGTGAAAGTGTTGTGTCTGACTCTTTGCGACCCCAAGGACTGTAGCCCTCCGGGCTCTCTGTCCATGGGGATTTCCCAGGCAAGAATGCTCAAGTGGGTTGCCCTTCCCTTCCCCAAGGGATCTTCCCTACCCAGGGATGGAACCCGAGTCTCCCGCATTGCAGGCAGATTCTTTACCATCTGAGCCACCACGGAAGCCCTTAAGACAAAAGGACAGACCAAAGGAAAGAGAGAGCAAGACGAAGCATCTCTGTACTGAGACTAGGCAGGGCCAGAGAGAGGAGGACAAGGCCAGGCTGATCAGGGCTGTGCCCAGGAGGGTGTGTCTGTAGAACAGAGTGCCTTAATCTGCTGGGTGGGGGGCAATAATAAGCAGGGGGGTAGGATATGAAATTACGTGTACTGCAGGCCAAGCTAGGTTGCCTTTGATTTTGACGTAATGAGTTGCTGACATTTTGAGGAACACCTGATAAATGCAGCGAACACTTGAGGGAAGCTCCTGACTCTCGGGAATCCTCCGGCACCTGTAACTTCGGGAAGGCCAGGTGGGAGAGGAGGAAGACGGCTGGCTGCAGCAACAGCAATAACCACAGAACAAAAACGACAGTGCAGCAGAACCGGAAAAAGCAGAGAAGCCCTTGGCCTCTCTCCCACAGCCCCATGCCCTGGCTGAAGACCCAGGGTCTGGAAGAATCTGAATGTTCTGAAGGGGGAAACGCTTCCAGGTTTTCAGGGCTTGTGGAAGTAAGGGAGTTGCTGTCATTACCAAGTGCTGTTCTTGAGGCCATGTGCGCAGCAAATATTGAAATGTGATCCTCGTCAAATTAGATACTAGTCATCTTTAGGGAAAAGGAATCAATTGTTTCTTCATTTGCTGTCTACCAATGTGACATTAGTGGAATGTTATGAGAAATGAAAGTAATGGACAAACAAGCAAATGTTCTTCTGCCTGGATTAACGAAGCCCAACCACCCAAAGATTTACATTAAATCTTTTAGTATGTGTACACATTAAGCACGTTCCTAAGTTCTCTCAGGGTCTTTGCAGCCTCATAATAGAAACAACTGTTGCGCACTTTAAATGAAAAAAAAAAAAAGCAAATGAAATGTATGAGCTAAGTCTCTTTTTCAAAGCAACAAGATTGCAATCAATTACATAGGTGACCCATTCTCCTCTGAAAAATCATTTGGGAGTTCTGCTCTTGGCCTTTGTACAATGCTAGCTTGCCTTTTTTTTTTTTTTTTTACTACAGGACTGGTTAGCTCAGCTGGCTTTGGTCACATTAGCATTGCATGGTTCTGAATCCAAATGCAGAGCACCTCCTCCTCCACCCCCTCCTTACAGAAAGTTCAGGGATGTATTTTCTCCAAGTGATAAATTGCCTAGAATATTAAAAAACCCCTTCCGTCCACAGTAAAATCTAAGGACATACACAACCTAGTTTTGCTGTTGTTTCCATTTTCCCCATTACCAACATCACCCTTGGTTCTCAAAACATTCGTTTTAATCATAGTTTATTGGGGAAAGAATTATCTGCCAGTCTCCTAGCTTATAAGAAAGAAGATAAAGTTGGAATCAAACTTCAGGATGAATTAATTGAGAGTACTGCCTGCGATGTGTCTATTCTGAATGTTACAGTGCACATCACAATGAAAACAGTTTTATTTTCCATGGTTGAAATAAATTACAATAAATAATTCAGTTCAATGGCAGAGATGTACTGGAGAGCAAGAGCAACAAAATTGACTACACTACACTGTGAGTCTCATTCTTGAATCTTCATTATCCATTTGAAACTTTTTACTGGTAGTAAATCATATTTCAAGTAGCTGCAGATCTCATAAAGCAGCTTGCTGCATTAAAATAAAACCAGAAAACCTGGGGCACTGGGAGGCTGCAGGGTTTGCCACTCAGCACTATTTGGGAAACTCTTTCTCACTCTTCTCTTGCCAACATCAAACAGAAAATTTTTTGATTTGATGTAAAAATTAAGCATCATTTGTCAAAAACATCCTCTAGGTAGGAATGCTTGCAGGATCTGTATGGAGAGGAATAGCTTTCAACTCCAGAGCCATTTTCCTCTAGTTTTTTTCAAGTGCCACTGTCATTTCCAGTTCATGGTATACTGTTTGAATGACTGCCTTACAATCATAGAACCTCAAACGTCCTACACAAGCCTCTGGGGGTCTCCAAATGAGCAAACGTGTAAGCTCAAGAGAGACTAACAAAGGCGTACGTGCTATGTTTCCTGTCTAAAAAGATGAGCCTGTCTTCACAGGAGAGCTAATTATTTAACTGGAATCTTAAAAGATACATATAGCATCATTGGGAAAGAAGGATACCTCAGGAAGAGAAAATAAAACGAGCAAAGGCAGAGGAGACAGGGCTTGGTGTATCTGAGGAATAATCAGGCTCTGTGTAGCAGGCTTTTCAGAGAGACCTTCTTTCGAGTGGAAAGGAACACAACTGAGGGTAGGAGAAGACTGGGCTGAGTCCAGGCTGCGAAAGGCCTTCAGTGTCATGCTGCATGAAGAAGCCAGTTTGGGCCAGTATGAACAGGGTAGCCTTCAAAGGACTTCTGAATAATGCTTAGGTCTGTGATTTAGAACAAAACTGATGGGAAACTGCGGGACAGCAATGATGGGGAGCTGCTGGAGGCAGGGCAACGTGTTTAGACACTACTGCGCAAGCCCAGAGGAGAAAGGAGGAGGGCCTCGGAGATGGAGAGAAGCGGTCAGAATCCTCGACTGCTTATCCCATTTTCTGCCCAGCTAAAGAAATCTTTCCAAGAAATACAACCTGATACTGAAGCCACAGGTTGATTCAGAGCTTTGAGAACATGGCCTCGGATTCCAGACTGCCTGTGAGAGAAGGGGCTGGACACTGGAGTGCCCCGGCAGGGCTGTGTGTGGTGCAGGGTGGCAGACCCATGGTCCCACAGGGAGCTCATGGGGTTAGGAGCAGTGACACGAACTCCACCCAGCGCCCACACCACACGGCAGAGATGACAACAAGCACGTTTATATTTAATATTCAGTGGTAAAATAAACTCTAACTGAGGCCATGCAAAATCAAAAAAAAGGGAGCGGGAAACAGCATGCTGCTTTATTGAACAGTCATCACAACATTTCCCAATGAATATCATATTTCACAACAGAACAGCATAAGGCATAATGACATGAGGGCATCTCAAGCCGTCCTCCAAGCAGAGTGCAGGGAATATTGTGCTTCATAATGAACACACTGTCCTTACAGGGGGAGGTTCACAGTTGCATTGCCTTTCATCTGCCACTATATCCTCCCTGACTTCCTGAAGGGATCTGGTTAGATGGACCTAAGAATCTCTATAACCAACAGTGGAGGGTTATTTTACTTAACATGTTCAAATGATTTTGTGTGAGGAGAAAACAGTCTTTTTTGGGAAAATTCACTTGGCCCACAGAAGCATTTTCCATTAGAGTTTAATGTTTAAACCATCGAGGATGGCATGCTGTCTTTCAGATTTGAAGTTTTTATTTATAGATGTTGAACTGGCATAGAGACTGCTGGCCAAGCGTTTGGAGAGATGATTTAGAGATGTTACTGAAATTTGGAAGCTCTTTTATCCTAATAATTACACAGGGAGGCTAAAGGACGACAGTGACTGACAGTGCTGGGAAGAGAACCTCGTTCCTTGACGCAGTCAGACTTCACTGCCACCGGCTTCATGCCAGGCTCTGTCAGACCCTGAGGACGCACAGGTGAACGAGGCACAGTCCTAGCCTCCAAAGGGCCCAGGGAGGCGAGGCAACATGCTGTTTGTGACAGCGCAGTATAGCAAGTGCCACAGACAGACGCCTGCACAGGAGGCTCTCAGAGGCCAGAAGAGGGGGCGAACCCTGCCGAGGCAGGGAAGGCTTCACCGAGGACATTTCAACCTGCTGTAGAGAATAAGGTAGTCAAGCGGGAAGAAGGGCGAGCAGGTGCAAAGGCTTGCAGAAGTGTCTGTGGAATGACGAGCAGCTCTGTGGGAGGGCCACTGAGAGGGTGTGTGTGGAGTGGTGGTGGCAGAGGAGGCTGGTGAGGTAGGCAGGGGTCTGATGTGAAGGGCCTTGTCCTGTGTGCTAGAGAATGTGGGCTTTAGCTTGCAGGAAATGGGGTACTCTTTAAGTTGACTGACCCTTCCACGCACTCATGTGGAAGGGAAAATGGCTGGTACAACTATTCTCCACATGGTGCGGCCCTTTAGGAGGCTGAGCCATCTGAGGTCTCCCAAGAAGATGCAGTTCTTTCCTCTTCTAGGATCGGGGGGCCACAGACACAGAAGGCTACCTGCTTGGCCTCAGTAAGGACACATCTCGGCCCCAGTCCTGTTGGCTCTGTTGCCAGCATCCTGAGAAATGGCACTGCCATTACTTCCCTTGGCCCACAGCACATAACTTAATAGTGTCCCCTGTCAGGAACGGTTCTCCTTGTCAGGAAGCTTTTTATTGATGTTCAGCCTTCATCTTCTCTTTCTTAATATTATCCCATTATGCCAATACTCCATTGTGCCATGCTAAGTAATTCCCTTTCCTCCTTGGCATTTACATCTTCCGAGTATTTATAGACTTATCAAATGCCCCATTTAGTTGTCACTTAGGCAGGCTATACATATTTAGCTTCTTTAATCTGGCCCCATAAGCCAGACTTTCCATTCTCCTAAATCACTTGAGTTACTTTCCTTCAGGTTTCTGTCAATTTGCTTCCAGCCTCTTGGTAATGCAGGGGGCTTGGGAGGAAGACGGGGTCGGGGAGGGAGGGCTTGCTCCCTTGGTGGGATAAGAACAGTTCACCATCTGCTGAGGGTGGAACTTCTCCCTTAAAGTACAAACTCCAAAACAAGCCAGGCCTCTAGAGAAGCTCTCAATGCCTCGTTATCTGCTTGTTTCACCTGCATACATTTCCAGCCAGGAACATTCTATTATTGACTCTTACGTGCTAGGTGCCCACATGCAACACATCTGTGAGGGGTACTTATTATGTGTCAGGTACTGTGCTGGAGACCTCTCCTTCCTTCTTTTCTCCCCTCCTCTTCATTTCTTAGACTTATTCATTGCTCAAAGAATTACTGAACTCCTACTGTGTGTCAAGCACTGTGGTACAGAACTGATTAAAATGTGGTCCCTGTGGCCGTAGAGAGCTCATGCAGCCTAAGTATTTATTCATCTCGTATTGCCCACCCATCAAGTTGTTTCCTTCCCATCTTAAGGGTCACAGAGAAATCAGTGCACTCAGCTCTCACTGGCGCTCTTGGTTGCCTGAGAGGATCCTCCTTGTCCCGTCTAAGCGAGCTGCCACATGACACACGGGCGTCAACGGAGCCCCTGCTTAGTGCTCTCCTGTGCTGGGTCTCTCTGGGGCCTAAGAGATTCCTCTTCAGGCCTGGTACTTCTATCACTCCTCCTTCTTGGCATTCGATATTCACGTGACTGCAACTAAATATGTGCTTCAATGTTTTTGTTTTTCCTTTCCATGATACTGATGTTCCAGGTTATGGAGTAACAGATGGCTGAAGGAGCGATGCAGTGGGAGACATCTGAGTTCTGGGGAGTCTGGGGAGTCTGGGCATGAGACCACAGCAAGGAGCACTTCAGCCACTTGATGCAGGGGCTACTCCACACAAGGTATAGAATCCCCCTGGCTGCGGTGCTGCTATCCTCAAAGAGGTGAGGAAGCTATTGCAAGGACACAGTTCAGTTCAGTTCAGTTCAGTCACTCAGTCGTGTCCGACTCCTTGCGACCCCATGAATCGCAGCATACCAGGCCTCCCTGTCCATCACCAACTCCTGGAGTTCACTCAGACTCACGTCCATCGAGTCAGTGACGCCATCCAGCCATCTCATCCTCTGTCGTCCCCTTCTCCTCCTGCCCCCAATCCCTCCCAGCATCAGAGTCTTTTCCAAGACTCTTCGCAAGAGATGGCCAAAGTACTGGAGTTTCAGCTTCAGCATCATTCCTTCCAAAGAAATCCCAGGGCTGATCTCCTTCAGAATGGACTGGCTGGATCTCCTTGCAGTCCAAGGGACTCTCAAGAGTCTTCTCCAGCACCACAGTTCAAAAGCATCAATTCTTCAGCGCTCAGCTTTCTTCACAGTCCAACTCTCACATCCATACATGACCACTGGAAAAACCATAGCCTTGACTAGGCAAAGTAATGTCTCTGCTTTTGAATATGCTATCTAGGTTGGTCATAACTTTTCTTCCAAGGAGTAAGCATCTTTTAATTTCATGGCTGCAGTCACCATCTGCAGTGATTTTGGAGCCCCCCAAAATAAAATCTGACACTGTTTCCACTGTTTCCCCATCTATTTCCTATGAAGTGATGGGACTAGATGCCATGATCTTCGTTTTCTGAATGTTGAGTTTTAAGCCAACTTTTTCACTCTCTTCTTTCACCTTCATCAAGAGACTTTTTATAGTTCCTCTTCACTTTCTGCCATAAGGGTGGTGTCATCTGCATATCTGAGGTTATTGATATTTCTCCCGGCAATCTTGATTTCAGCTTGTGCTTCTTCCAGCCCAGGATTTCTCATGATATACTCTGCATAGAAGTTGAATAAGCAGGGTGACAATATATAGCCTTGAGGTACTCCTTTTCCTATTTGGAACCAGTCTGTTGTTCCATGTCCAGTTCTAACTGTTGCTTCCTGACCTGCATACAGATTTCTCAAGAGGCAGGTCAGGTGGTCTGGTATTCCCATCTCTTTCAGAATTTTCCACAGTTTATTGTGATCCACACAGTCAAAGGCTTTGGCATAGTCAATAAAGCAGAAATAGATGTTTTTCTGGAACGCTCTTGCTTTTTTTTAGGAAGTAGGAAAACTGATATTCAAAACCAGGTCTACTGACTACAAAATCTTTCTGCTTTGATTGTTGTAAAGTAGAAAGTCCTCAACAAATACAGAATTTACAATTAAACAGCTCTGAAAGGAGGATGGATTTTCATTGGTCTGAAAGCAGTTCCATCTGTATTTTCCTAAGCATGGCAAGGGATACAGAATTAACATGCAAGAGTTCTTCTGGGTTGCAAAGCACACAAAGCCACATTATCTCATGAAGGGCCAGAGAAGCAGGTTACCTTTACCTTGTTCTTCAAGTCAACCAAATAAGTCTTCCTTGACATACTATATGAACTCACTGCTGCAAAAATGGCCACTGATAGTTAAAAGTTTCCAAGAGTTAAAGACAAATGAATACGAAGGTTGAAGTCACCGCTCCAGCACACTAATATACTTTGAGAAAATTTCACATAATTTACCCTTCAAGTGCTATGTGAAAAATCGGCAATAACTGTAAAATGAATAAATTATGCCATCATTAAACATCATACTGTGCCATTCTTTCAAGAAATTCAAAAGAGTTTCTCGTAGCATGCACAGTGCCACTAAGAGGAATGAAGGCGGGGGAAGCTCTGTTACCCTTGAATAAGGCTGAAGGAGTAACAAGAAATGCCAGGGATGAGAGGAGGTTAAGGCCCCGGGAGGTTCTCGTACGGCGGAAACCGTAAAACCTAGAGACAAAAAAGCCTTGTGTTCTGTGTGTGCGTGAGTGCTACGTGGCTTCAGTTAGGGCCAACCCTTTGAGACCCTATAGACTATAGCCCTCCAGGCTCCTCTATCCATGGGGATTCTCCAGGCAAGAATACTAGAGTGGGTTGCCATGCCCTCCTTCAGGGGGTTTTCCTGACCCAGGGATCAAACCTATGTCTCTTACATCTCCTGTATTGGTAGTTGGGTTCTTTACTACCAGAGCCAGTGGGAAGCCCCAAGTTATATTCCAAGCACTGTTATTTAGTGGCTCTGTCTTTGGGCAAGTTATTTTGTCCCTCTGTTTTGTTATGTTCATACTTTTTGTCCACATCCCATGGCATGTGGGTCCCTGACTAGGGACCAAACCCGTACCCCCTGCATTGAAAGGTGGAGTCTTAACCACTGGACTGACGGGGATGACTCCATTTCACCTCTCTGAACCAATGCATACTTTATCCATACAGGTACTGTGGGATTGAATTTGTTCATTTATCTATCCCTCTCAAATTAAAAAGTATTCGTATTGGCCCTATCTACCCATTAGTCCATCCTAAAGGAAATCAGTCCTGAATACTCACTGTAAAGACTGATGCTGAAGCTGAAACTCCAATACTTTGGCCACCTGATGCGAAGAGCTGACTCACTGGAAAAGACCCTGATGCTGGGAAAGACTGGAGGCGGGAGGAGAAAGGGACGACAGAGGATGAGATGGTTGGATGGCATCATTGATGCGATGGACATGAGTTTGAGCAAACTCTGGGAGTTGGTGATGGACAGGGAAGCCTGGCGTGCTGCTGTCCATGGGGTTTGTGTCCAAAGAGTCGGACACAACTGAGTGACTGAACTGAACTGAACCCATTAGGGTTGTTGTGAGAATCCGGAGAGACATTAGGTATGAAGACAATATACACATGGAAAGAGTTACGGAGTTTCTTTTCATTCTTGCCATTGCAAGGTAAGGCTTGGAGCTTACAGAAAGAACAAGTGAGAAAAAGTCAGATTGGACCCATGAGTAAAATCCACATCACACCATGCCCCCATCCAGTCCAGTGAGTCTGGAACTCTCGTTCACAGAAAGAACTCTAACAAAAGCAGAACACAGATGGGACTAGGAAGATGCAGGTACTCTGGCTTAAGTCATGGCCTTAAAATCAAATCATCTTGTGAAATGAAGTCTTGGGCTTGGGATTTCTTGGAAAGGATATTTTTCACATTTATAATTATGAACACTAGGGAAATGGACAAGGATGGGAACATTAAAAAGTAATACCTATGTATTATTTTTCAAAATGAAGCTACTTTTACACATTTATTGAATACCTTCTCTGTGCTAGGTGAGTCTGTACTCATGGGTTCATTCTGCCCTCACAACTTCCGAGTCAAGGATCCTTTCACTATGCAGATAGTGACTACTGCAGATAAAAGGGGTGACTTCCGGGCCCTACACTAGGCAGTGCAGTCAGGCCTCTCAAGGGCTTGGGACTGGGACAAGCACTCTGGGGGGTTCTCTCTCAGTCTCTCTCTGTGGGCCTGCCTGGCTTCTGCAGATCCTTCCGTCATGTTGGCGGCTCTTTTCTCTTGCTGCAGACTGGCTACCTCCATGAGCATACGGCAGGAAATGGCTGCCCCACGGCTCTTGAATTTTCAAGTTTTCAATTCAGCTGAGGCTGACCATTATCTTTTAAATGCTAGTTTCTAAATCCAGGGAAGATGAGCCAGTTTGGGTCAAGTGTTTCCGTCTCGTCCAATCAGTACTCAAAGAAAGGAGCCCTTGGCTCAGTTAAGAATTTATGAATGAACGTGTGTGCCTCCCCTTGCTTATCCTACATCCCTCTTAAGCCTGTTTCCAGGCCATTTAAAAGTTATATGGTATAGTGGTTAAGAGCAGAGGTTCTGCTACTTATTCGCTGTGTGGTATTGGGTGAACTGCTAGAGCTGCAATTACAGTATTTTGAACATAAAGTGGAGATAAAAATACACGCCTCACAGAGTAATGAGACAAACAGAAACACACACACACACACTGGAATACATATGTGTATATATGTGTGTGTGTGTATATTAATATATATATAAAGCACTTAACATAAAAACCAAGCATATAATAATTATTTCTACTTCTTTTTCATCATAATCATTAAACTTTTCTTTGAATCTGAGGTTGCCCTTCTATGGTGACCTCTCTGGTTCTAGCAACCCTGCAGTAAATAAGACTTCTGTTACATGATGGAGGAGAAGGCTAAATCTTTAAGGAGTGGGTGTAAAGATTCTTCTGCTTTGGAGTGGAAGGATGTGGAAATAATCCTAACCCAATCTTTTTTGGCCAAGGGAGTCTGCTCCTCTGTGATGCCCATACAAGTTTAGGATCCTTCTGGTGAGCCCTGGGTTGGCCTGGATGTGACACAGTAAGACGACCTCAGGTGTCATCTTCACATGTCATAGAAACACAGCTCAGAGCAGGAAGATTGAACTTGTGTCACAACTTGGGAGTTACAAATGAAATCCAAAATTTCTTCCATTTGTGAAATATGGATAAATGTTACTACCTGTGCTGTATTTGCATAAAAAAGACAGATGTCATCTGCTATGCTTTCTTTTCCTATGAATTCTTCAAAATACAAAACAAAACAAAAAATCACTGAGAGTTAGAAAAAAAAGAATCATCCTTTTAGAAATAGATTGTTAAACGCTTTTCCAGAGTTAGTGTCAGTATTTAATCTATGAATTAAGAAATTTTCCTTGGCGAGGCTTTAAAAAAGAATGCATTTCAGTGAACTCTTTTTTGTGTTAATTTACAATAAGAGATAATTGTGCCAATCACTATTAATGGAGGGGCTAAAAACTATCTTGTCTGCCATTTGCCATGCCGAGTGAGAGATCTTACAAAGCATATCTAATAATCACTGGGCTAAACCTGTTTTCCTCATGAAATGCTATCTGCTTTCCATGGGTGTGAAGGAAAAGGAATGGTGGTTGTTCATTTTTTACTACATTTCTGCTATTCTGAGAACATTTGCTGCAGAATACTAGTAAAACTGCACTAAACTGTAGATAAAAGAACACTGACAGATTGCAGTCACTTCAATTCATAAAGAAAACACTTGGAGCCCCTGGGAATGCCAAATCAAGCCACTGGCACCCAATGACTCTATGTTAAGTCACAAAGTACATCATATTTTTTTCAGTTTAAACACAAAGGCTAATGGATGTGTAACTTATTTATTTCAAATTCTTCTTTGTGAAGCTGGCTCTTCTTTTTTTAGCTCCTTGGAAAACACTGTAATTCCCCTATTCTATAAACACACAAATATAATTGTAAAATGACATCGTTCTGTTTTCATTTAATTACCCCTGAAAATGCTTTCTATTTAATATTCATTACTCAAAAGCTAATTTAAAAGAGAAAGAGATGCGACTTATTCAAAAAGATGTACTGTCATTCATAGCAATAGTTATCTAATATACAGAAGTTAATAAAGCAGATTAATCTGCAAGTCCCCTCAAGCCATTCTTGAGTTTTGGGCAACTGCCTCCTTGACCTTTCACCTTCCCGCTGCGCACCAGCAGCAGGTGCCAGCTGTGCAGCAAGCGCGGCCGGCACTGAACGCACAGTCTGCCCTTACTCTGCTTCTGACCAGCAGCTGACCCTGCAGGAGTGATTGTCTCTGGTGCCGGCCTAAAGGCTACATAAACCAGCAGCAGATAAACAAAAGACTACACACACCAGCTGCCTCGCCTAAGGGTACCATCCTGGGCGGACACCTCCACTCCTTCTCCAGCGTACCAAATCGCTCCTTGTTTGTTTCCATACATGCATTTCACCCTTGTTATTTTGTGCAAGAGGCAGGCATAGGAGAAACCCCCCCAAAACAACGACGACAAAAAAACCCCATCCCTTCCCTCGAACTTGACTTTTGAGTATTCCATGTCAAACTGTGCCATTATAATGCTAATCCAGGCCTGATTTAGCAACTTTAATAAGAGGCTAAACCCTCTTGTAATTAGATAATAAAATTTTATTATGTATTTTAATATTAAAAGTCTTAAAATCAAACTCTTCAAATCATACACTGGTACAGAACTAAGGTACTTAAATATCACAGCCCCAGAAAATGGGAGCTTGAAAAAGCACATTGTGGCTAATTTTTCATTCTCAGAAATGTAAACATGGAATTCCTATGTGGTAGCAGTGAAGCTCCAACACTCTTAATTACGTGCAGGGAAGAATGAATCTATTCAAGTATGAAGCACACTGTACCATTTCCAGCAACAGCACGAGATGGTTTTGACAGTTATTTCTTGGATACAAATTACACAAGTATAAAAACAATCCCCATAATGATTAAATGCGGTTATGTACATAGGAGAATACCAGTGCAAACGGTAACATATTTAAATGGTTTTCCTTCATTAAAAAAATTATATATGATATTAAACCATCAATCACTGCTGAAGCACTGGAGTTTAGACGCATTGTCACTGGTTGAAATAAATGACCTGGAGACAGAATTCTGGCTCACTCAATATGGTGTCTTTGCCGTTGCTTAGTCACCCAACTCTCTGCTGGTTTGGCTACATCTGGTGGATTCTATCCTTTTCAATTAATAAGGCAAGTTACGCTATCAGTGGGTTACATCTTTGAACTGTGCTTAGAGGTAGACAAACACATGTCCTAGAGAAAAAAACAAACCCACAAATGCTCTCTGTTCTGTCAGCCATTTAGAACAATATTTGAAGTACCTTTTTTTTAAACCCATGTTTAAAATTTTCCTATGTAATTTCAGCAGTTATTATATAGTATACAACAATATACTCTTAGCATTACTATTTATTTTGTTAAGTAGTAGTTTATAACCATATTAGATTTGATGTCTAAAGTCACTGTCTGCAGACTGCACTTCTAAACATATTTTTTTGGGTTTGCTGTGCAGACATTCACTGACCATCACAAGGCTTCAGGCTCTGCCAGGTGTGAGGTCAAGTATCAGGACAGAGGTGATTTGGGGGAAAAAAGGTACTGTGTAAAGGCAACAGGATTATAAGCAGGTTTCTATTTTAAAATACCATTTTTTGTTACAGGTGAAATAGTCATTCAACAAATATTTCTATAACAAAGATTACACAAAAAAGGCAAAGAAATGGTATATAACAAAGGATTTGGACCAGAATTATCCTTTTAAAGATGAACAGAGAAATGAGTTCAGAGTATCAAAGATAAAAGCCATTTTAATTAAAAATTAGTGTTCTATTTTTAAAATCATTAACTTCAACTTTCTAAACTGATCTTTAGGGATAGTGATCACAAATTCATCATTCTTAAAGAGTTTTAGTGCCTTTTGGACTTTTGCTCCCTGGCTATTAACTATATACTTCCGTGCAGCCCTGCTCCTCTTTCAGTTCAGCTCAGTTGCTCAGTCGTGTCCAGCTCTTGGCGAGCCCATGGACTACAGCCCAGCAGGCTTCCCTGACCATCACCAACCCCCAGAGCTTGCTCAAACTCACATCTGTCGAGTTGGTGATGCCATCCAACCATCTCCTCCTCTGTCGTCCCCTTCTCCTCCTGCCTTCACTCTTTCCCAACATCAGGGTCTTTTCCAATGAGTCAGTTCTTCGTATCAGGCAGGCAAAGTATTGGAGTTTCAGTTTCAGCATTAGTCCTTCCAATGAATATTCAGAACTGATTTCTTTTAGGACGGACTGGTTGGATATCCCTGCAGTCCAAGGGACTCGCAAGAGTCTTCTCCAACACCACACAGTTCAAAAGCATCAATTCTTCAGCACTCAGCCTTCTTTATGGTCCAACTCTCACATCCATACATGACTACTGGAAAAATCATAGCTTTGACTAGATGGACCTTTGTTGGCAAAGTAATATCTCTGTTTTTTAATATGCTCTCTAGGTTGGTCATCGCTTTTCTTTCAAGGAGCAAGTACCTTTTAATTTCATGGCTGCAGTCACCATCTGCAGTGATTTTGGAGCCCCCTAAAATAGCCTCTCACTGTTTCCATTGTTTCCCCATCTATTTGCCTTGAAGTGATGGGACCAGATGCCATGATCTTAGTTTTCTGAAAGTTGAGTTTTAAGTCAGCTTTTAAACTCTCCTCTTTCACATTCATTAAGAGGCTCTTTAGTTCCTCTTTGCTTTCTGCCATAAGGGTAGCGTCATCCACATATCTGAGGTTACTGATAATTTTTCCTGGCAATCCTGATTTCAGCTTGTGCTTCATCCAGCCCAGCATTTCACATGATGTCTTCTGCATATAAGTTAAACAAACAGGGTGTCAGTATACAGCCTTGATGTACTCCTTCCCCAATTTGGAACCAGTCTGTTGTTCCATGTCCAGTTCTAACTGTTGCTTCCTGACCTGCATACAGGTTTCTCAAGAGGCAGGTCAGGTGGTCTGGTATTCCCATCTCTGTAAGAATTTTCCACAGTTTGTTGTGATCCACACAGTCAAAGGCTTTGGTATAGTCAATTAAGAAGTAGATGTTTTTCTGGAACTCTCTTGCTTTTTCTGTGATCCAATGGATGTTGGCAATTTGATCTCTGGTTCCTCTGCCTTTTCTAAATCCAGCTTGAACATCTGGAAGTTCATGGTCCATGGTCCATGTTGAAGTCTGGTTTGGAGAATTTTGAACATTACTTTGCTAGCGTGTGAAATGAGTGCAATTGTGCGGTAGTTTTGGGATTGAAATAAAAACTGACCTTTTCCAGTCTTGTGGCCACTGATGAGTTTTCCAAATTTGCTGGCATGTTGAGTGCAACACTTTAACAATATCATCTTTTAGGATTTGAAATAGCTCAACTGGAATTCCATCACTCCCACTAGCTTTGTTCATAGTGATGCTTCCTAAGGCCTACTTGACTCCACATTCCAGGATGTCTGGCTCTAGGTAAGTAATCATACCATCATGGTTATCTGGGTCTTGAAGATCTTTTTGTATAGTTCTTCTGTGTATTCTTTTTTTTTTTTTCATATTTCTTAATGACAAATTTCTTAAGATTTAATTTGTGCTTCTGTGTATTCTTGCCACCTCATCTTAATGTTCTGCTTTGGTTAGGTCCATACCTTTTCTATTCTTTATTGAGCCCATCTTTGCATGAAATGTTCCCTTGGTATTTCTCATTTTCTTGAAGAGATCTCTAGTCTTTCCTATTTTATTGTTTTCCTCTATTTCTTTGCATTGATCACTGAGGAAGGCTTTCTTATCTCTCCTTGCTATTCTTTGGAACTCTGCATTCAGATGGATGTATCTTTCCTTTTCTCCTTTGCCTTTCACTTCTCTTCTTTTCTCAGCTATTTGTAAGACCTCCTCAGACAACCATTTTGCCTTTTTGCATTTCTTTTTCATGGAGATGTCTTGATCACCACCTCCTGTACAATGTCACGAACCTGCATCCATAGTTCTTCAGGCACTCTGTCTATCAGATCTAATCTCTTGAATCTATTTGTCACTTCTACTGTATAATCGTAAGGGATTTGATTTAGGTAATACCTGAGTGGTCTAGTGTGGTTTTCCCTACTTTCTTTTAAGTCTGAATTTTGCAATAAGGAGTTCATGATCTGAGCCACAGTCAGCTCCCAGTCTGTTCCTCTTAGATACTTTGATTTGATCCTAAGTAATTAGATTACACACACACACACACACACATACACACTTGACCAAAGTTAACTTTATTTTTGCCTCAAACTATCTTGCTATTTTGAAAATTAAAAAAATATATATTTGGGGGATGTTAGATGAGTTTAATTGCCCCTTATTGAATGCTTTCTACATGCAAAGATACAACTCAAATGTGATAAAATTTCCTCTTTAAGTTTCAGTAAAGACCTAAGTATAGGGTCATATATAAAAGCAAAATAATGGCATCTTTTTAAAACAACAAATTTTAAAAGTATGCTTTAAGAATTATTAAAACATCAGAGAGAAGCAAAAATATCACTGTTGCAAGGCCTCATAAGAGGGCTGAGAGAAATGTAAGGGGTCGTGCATGAAGAGATCTTAGTTCTGAAATTCTCTAAGATTACAGAATACAGAGGTAAAAAAAATGGAAGCCAAACATACAGTGTTGGCCTGCAGAGTAATATTATTTTTCAATCAGTGACCAACATTTTTAAAACTAGATTTCTGGCTTCTCCTTGGGAGGGAATCTCTATACATCTGGCAACACTGGGTCTTACCACCTTACAGGGCAACAATTAGCTAGAAGCTGTTTGGAGACTGCCCCCTTTAAACAGGGATGTACACTGAACATAGCTTTCATTACTGTCTACCTCCATCAAGTTTCCTACTTGGCTCTATAGCACCTTAGTCTACGGTACCTTATCTTAACACAGTGAAAAGTAGGAGAGGGATGCTCAAAAGAGTCGTTTCAGATGTGCCAGTGTGAGAGACTTTCAGCAGACCTGCTGGTACTCAGTGGTAGAAGCCTCCTTTAGAGAAGAGAGGCTGCTTACAATCAGAAAGAGGTGAAAAATGGCATTCAATACTGATGAATCAGTGGTAAGAGTCAGGACAGAGCCCAGAGATGTGCAGGCGATGCAAAGCACTTGTTGCTTCCCCAGCTTCATCTCACAGCTGCCATACTGATTCCACCTTAGAGAAATCGGGTAAGAGTAAACCTCAAGAGCTGCCCCGGAGGCAGTAAAGGAAAGGAACAAAGGGACATCCTGAGACAGTTATGCTGTCAGACTCTGGCCTTCGCAAGGATACACATCTTACTAACTTGTTCACCTTCCGTGTCTGGCTACAGAATTAATGAGTGGGTGTGGGCATGGAGTAAAAGATGAAGCTCTGCCAGCTCTACCTCAGTGAAGGTGAAGCCACAGGACTTCTCTACACCAGCTGGCAAAGCAACTTCCCTCTGTCTTGCCCACTGTCTCTTTGGGTCACTGCCCATCTGTTTCATTTCAGCTGCAGTGCAAAGTTGGGGTATAAGATGACTGCTCTGAATCATTCTACCTTAAGGATGACCCCTGGGACTTATTGGAAGCTCAACTTGCCTCACTGTAAATGCTTAAAACACACATATTACTTCAAGTTAGAAGCTACCAACAAACTATAGCTTTGTGGTTAAGCTGTATGTGAACTGTGAATGAAACATATCAAGGTAAAATTTTAGTTTTTCCATTTATTGACTACATGATCTTATTGACTACTAGTAACTTAGGAAATTACTTAATCTTTTTATGCCTTAGTTATCTATAAAATGGTGCTCATAATATGACAGCTTCATAGATACTGTGGTGATGGAATCAGACTAACTGCTTATATGTAAAAAGCTTAAGCTTGTCTGAAATATTGGCCAGTATTATTATTTTCCTTGAAATAAATACAAAGTACATACATATATTGCTGTGAAGAAGACCATGATTGCAGCAGCATGTGCAAAAAACAATTTTATTATTCTGATTTTTTTACTTGTCATGCCTAATAACTTATCCCTGGCTTCTCTTTAAATCCATGTTATCCTCTGATCCAGTTGTAAATATTCTTTCTGCATGTTTTTTTTGACATCAATCTGCTGTTATATTTTTGATAATAGCTGCAAATTAACCAGACTGAGCTAGTGGGCCATGAACATACTTTCTAATTAGGATTCACTAGGAATGTCTATAACAACATTAGAAAATTTGGTTAATTTTTTAGGAGCATAAGAGACATGAATATATTTCATCTGCTTAAGTATTTCCCACTGTAAGAGTCTTGCTGAGGTTCTATAGGCCAAAATCTCAACATCAGTTAAATATGTGACTGCACTTTCTCCTACTTAGTATTATGGAATGGAATCTTAAGTATGAAAGATGTCTTGTATAGTATGTCAAAATGTTGAGCAATATCGTTTCAATCTAAACACAGAAATGAAAAAAGAGCAGATGATTTCCCTTCTGCTATAATTCACTTTGGGATGTATGTCACGAAGAGCACTATACAAAAGCAATTTTCATTGATTGACTGACTGATTGAGGAAAAGGGTGACTGTTTTCTCCAGCTTACGTCCCTACTGAAGAATCTGAAGTATGATTCTTATAACTCCTGACAGTTCTTCACAATTTGTAGTTAAATGCTAGGTTAGCACAAAGGGGGAGGGAGGGTGAGAAAGAAAGGATTATAATTAGAACTTTTTCTGGTTTTTAGTACAGCTCACTTGAGTCAGATAGTTAAACAGAAGAGGTTAAGATAAATTCAAACCTAAATGTTCTAATTACTCCATTCAGCCTATTTAAATTTTAGAGAACATAATTGCTAAAAATACACTGTTAATAAGTTAATGGTATAATCGAATAATGGTATAATGGTATATATATATACCATTATATATATATATACACTGACCATTATATAATTCTTGTTCTATTTCTACGTAAGTTGCTACTCTTTCTAGAATATTTAGTTTTAAAAGAAGTTCTGATTTAGAGAAGCATTCAACATCAGTGTCCTATTCTTATAATCTGAAAGAGAATGAGTCACATCTTTGAAATGCCTCTCTAATTTGTATAAAACATGCTCTTTCATTTACCTAATTTGGATAGATCTTTCTTTCACTTTGTGATATAACTAAATGAACGCTGACCTCTGAGTTATATATGCAAATACTTAACACGACCAGGGATAAAATTGAAAACACTTCACACAGAAATCTTACATTCCAGATTATTGTAATAGATCCATGTGTAATCCCTGTTACTACTGACCTGTTCTTCAAATTTTAGTTTATCTTTCTAATGACATAAAATCATGGGGAACTTTTTTTGCTAATATACATAAACTAGGTTTTTCTCAGTTGTTAAGGTAAAGCAATGCTGGTTAGACAATAATTCTTACTTGAAATAGATTCACTTAATTATAATAGATCTTTATTCTAATAATGGACTAAATTTAATGCTTGAAAATTTAGATTTGTTTGCAAAATATGGAAGATGGCTTATTTGGAGAATGTTTTTTTAAAAACACTGAAGATCTAAAGCCATGTAGCAGGTCATAATAAACACATTTTCAGGTAAGAGGCACTTAAAATGTCTTTCCCAAGCAGCTGCATACAAATGGAAAGGCCTATAAGAATGTCAGAAAATCCTTTATGTAGGTTCATGCTTCATTTGCTGTGGAAGCTTGAGGAGATAACTTTTGCAATTTAGAATTGACACTCTTCATGCAATTATGCTTCCAGCAACATAGGTCCAGGTTTGGGGGGGAGGGGAAACAGTTCAAACTAGTAAATAATTGCAGTATCATTGCATCAGTTTAGTTTAAAGAGCTGACAAACTCTCTCTAAACTCTAAGCACAATTAGTCATTAGGGTCTAGTTTTTCAGCACTGTTAAGCAATTTGTAACCCATTCCTTTTAATAGGGTTAGGCATTACTTAACCGACACAGATGCCTTGAAAACCGAAACCTTGAGTTATGAAGCAGCAACCTTGTTCATTACCTTCTCTGATAGGCAAATCATCTATAAAAACAGCATTTAATGGGCAACCAATGAATAATCAATGGCTCACTTTTCATCTGAGTGTGAAAATGAGAATAATCTAATATAAATTCCCTCTGGTAAGAGGCTGAATCTTGGATTCTGCTGCTCTTCAGGGTTGATTTATAAGGTCTTGGAAAGCTGATGTAAACAGATGATCAATGGGACCCATCCTTGCTCATAATAACCCCCAACTGGCCCACTCCCTCTTTTCCAAGTCTATCCCTTCAGGCTATTAGCTCTGTCCAGCTAATTCTTCCCACTACTTCTGCCTGCTGCTTTTACTCTGGCCATCCGTTCAGTCCAGCCGACTCAGAAGTAATTTTATACGCAGCAGAGAGCGGGTGGAATTGATTTTTCACTCAGTGCTCAGTTCCCATCTGAATAATTATCAATTTTACTGCCTCATAAAGGGAAGAGTCAAAATTTCAAATCAATTCAAAAGAGCTTTTGAGATGACAGAAACTGTGCATAAGAATAGAGGTCAAAGTTGTCAGTGACCTAAGGAGATGATGTCAGATAGTACTATACCCAATAGCTGACATCAGAGGCACTCAAGATGATATAACCTAGTGCTAATGCAAATCATATTTATGCTGACTACCAGAAACCAGTCATTAATATTTAAAATGCTATCTGAGAGCCTACATTCCAAATAAATAGAATGCATTCCACTGTTAATAAAGATATATCACTACTTAGTCAAATGCTGTAAAGTAAAGGATTACCAAGTATTATTAACACATAGGAATTACTTAAACCAACAAACACAGGATAATTCTGAGTAAAGACAAACATGATTGTCCTTTGCACAACAATATTACTTGTTCTGCACAGTCTGATGGCATTTGTCCAGGACCATGGCCTATTGATTTTTGCTAAAATTTTCTACTCACTTAAAAGTTCCTGCCAAAGTTTATGGGACAATATTACGATCATGGTTGAATACTGGCAGGTGGTAGACTTGTCACTTGCCATGGTGGGGTTGGGGGTGGGCTTGATTCCTGGCCAATCCATGGGTATTTATTTTCTCTACTAGCTGGCTACATGCTTTAATTCTGTGGTTCTCAGCCTTCTCATAAAACACCTGAGCACTATGACACACTCCCAGCAGAACCAATGGCTACTGCAGATGGATGGATGAGGAGAGGTGTATCCAAATCTTGATAGGATGTATATTTTGAAGAAGCATTCTGGCTGAATCTGAGATCTTATCCCTACCAACTAGTTCCCTGAGAATAAATGGTGTAAGTAAGTTGTAAGGACTTTGGTTTTTGAGCCAAACAGACCTTGGTTCACATTCCACTTTCCAGTTGATCTCTCTGTGCTTCAATTTATTCAACTGTAAAATGGGGATGATTATATCCACATTTCATGGTTGTTGTGGAGGTCTAAATGAGGAGACGTCCCTGAAAGTACTCTCCTACTGTCATCACTGTACTAATCCAATAGCATATAATTAGTTACTGGTCTCTCCTTCCCATCTGGCAGGAAAAACTTAAGAAGAGAAATTAATGTCTTCTGGATCTTAACAGCTCTTGCACCTTGTACATAGGAGGTCCTCAATAAAGGAGTTACCTTCCTCCTGTTTAATCACCAACATGTTTTGTAACAATTTCAGGATCATACCAAATAGTTGCAGCCCTTTGCTTATTTATGTAAAATCTTCATCCACACCTTCTTGCCAGGAAATTAACTGGTTAACTGAAACATCACCACAGATAAAGTTTACATAACTTCATTTAAGTATTAGCAAAAAATGACAGCTAGGAAGAAAACCTCTTCTTTGGCTTTCTTATTCATTTTCATCATTTATTTACTCAGACTGACATTTTCTGCTGATTGCAGGCGACTTATTTGCTGGCTAATGACCATGTTAAAGTATTTACATTTGCAAACCACAGACTATTATGGAGATAGTTGGGCAAAATAAGACAACTGGAAGCAGTATAAAGATATCATTTCCCAAATTTAGTAGAATGGGAATATATCATAGTGATGCTATCTCCATAGCAAAATGATATTACTCTCTTTGAAATGTTTCTGGCATATATATTATGTTTATCTTTATGCATGCTGTTACTGTGATTTGTAGAAGTGACTTTTTAAAGAACATTAAACTTAGACCTAATTCATATTAGCTAGTCAGAAAACATTTGAAAATTAACAAGTCGTGGCTTTATCACTTATTATGGTTTTGGGAATATGACCCCTCTGAACCTTGATTTCTCATCTACAAATGGGGAAAATGACCCAGCAGGTCACCTGGCACAGCCGAGGAGCCCAGCAAATGGCAGTTTCTCAGCACACTAGAGTATTTACAAGGCAAACCTAAGATGACGTTATTAGAGGCTCCAGGAAACAAATAGGAGGTTGACTGTTTCTAGTTCCAGCTTTGACTTTTATTCAGTATTTCTCTCGTCTCTGAAAGTGCTATCCTCTTTCCGAATACTAGCTTCACTGCGTGAGATGCATGAGTTAGAGATTTGCTGAGGGCAGGTAATCCTGAGGCCAACTATCCTACTTACATGGAAAATGCTTCTAGAGGAGAACCAGGAAAGGGTCTTGGCAAGACCAGTTGCTCTAAGGTATTCAGAGACTAAACTGGCTTCGGGAAAACTCTTATCTCTTAAGCTCGGTGAACAACCACTATTTACCTGCTGCAGGACCTCTGGATTTTGCTGCATAAAATGTAATAGTCTCTGACCAGCCTGGGTAGCCTCTCGGCATCGAAGTGATTTCTTGCCCTCTTTTGCTATGTGCTTGAAGAGGTAGGTGACGATGTAGTCTAAACTGGTACAGCAGCTGGAGGAGACGACTGTATCTGTGTGAACAACCAATGAGAATTCACTTGATGACTAACGTGTTTGTTTCATCTCACTCTAATGCCTAAATTTAAAAAAAAAAAACAAAAAAACAATTTCTGGTTTCAAAGCACTTTTATCAAACTGTAAATTCTTTGAGGATTTTTGCTTTGCTTATCTCTTTAAACCCAATATCAACTACAGGACTTCACAGAGAGACACATTAGTAAGTAAATGATTCCTGGATTGCATTGGACAGAATTTTCCATATGTGACCTTAATGACCTTCTGTTCAATTTAAGTGTCTTTATTAAATATCTACATGGCGCAAAGTGCTCTGCTTCAGGGGAAACTGTAAACTTGGCACAAAGTACTTTGCTTCAGGGAAACCCTCGCCCTTGTGTCAAAGAGACCACGATTAGACATAAGCACTGGAGCACAGTGCTGTGTAGAAATGAGGAGCACACTGCTGTGAATATTTTGAGAGAGATACTGCGTTTGGATGAGGATCAAGGAGGGTTTGGTGGAGGCAGCACCTGAGATGGACTGGGGAAAGTTATTTCAGTTAAACATAAGGAAGGACATTTTTCAGATGGAGAGATTAGCACAGTGTACATAATATGGTGAGAAGGTATGGATTTTCAAGACAGAATTTCAACCTAGTTTCAAATTCCATCTTTTCCAGCTACTTGCTGTGTGTTATTGTGAAGGAGCCAATTAAGCTTTCTCATCATTTGTAAAATATGTTGCAGAGCTGAATGAGGAGAAAAATAACTAGAAATTCTCACAGTAAAAATAACTGATATTTATTGAGAGCTTACTATGTTTAATTAACAACATGAGTACCTAGAGGGTATTATGCTAAGTGAAATAAGTCAGACAGAGAAAGCTAAATACCATGAGTTCACTTATATGTGAAACCTAAAGGGAAAGAAACCAAATGAACAAACATGACGAAAGAGATACAGAGAGCCAGCAGGCGGCTGCCAGAGGAGAGGGCGCGGGAGGAACGAGAGAAACAGGCGAGGGAGAGTAAGGGGCACAAACTTTGAGTAAAAAAATGAGGCTCGGGTACAAACTGTACAGTGTGGGGAACACAGCCAATAATATCTGGGTAGACTGACAGATGGTAACTAGACTCCTCAGCATTTTACCACCATGTAATGTTTAGAAATATTGAATGACTATGTTGGGCACCAGACACTCTTTACAAACAAAAACAAACTCACAGAAGAAGAAATCAGATCTGTGGTTCTCAGAGGTGGCTGGGCAGCAGGAGGGGGAACTGGATGAAGGTGGTCAAGCGGTATAAATGACACTGCTGTGTATTATATATAAAAGTTAGAGTATATCCTATGAATACCCATCACAAGGATGAGCATTCTTATATTTTTAACTATATGTGATGATAAATGTGATAAATGATAGATGATAAATATCAAACTTATCGTGGTAATCATTTTGGGATGTATATAAGTCAAATCATTATGTTATACACCTTAAATGTGTACAGTGTCAACTATATCTCAAAAAAACTGGAAGGAGAAAAATATGGTAGTTCTTACTAATTTCCCTCATGGTATATTTAGGGAGTAGGACTTATGGTTTGAGTAAATGAATGTGTAGAAGAATCATAAGAGAGTAGGCTGACAAAATAGTTTGGGATCTTCCTTGAGGGTATCCAGCAGTGAGTCACACATTTACACATAATCTGAAAGGCAACAGAGGTGTTAGTGAAGGTTTATATTTTTTTGGCAAGTAAGTGTCACTATTTAACTTATATGCAGAGTACATCATGAGAAACGCTGGGCTGGAGGAAGCACAAACCGGAATCAAGATTGCTGGGAGAAATATCAATAACCTCAGATATGCAGATGACACCACCCTTATGGCAGAAAGTGAAGAGGAACCAAAAAGGCTCTTGATGAAAGTGAAAGAGGAGAGTGAAAAAGTTGGCTTAGAGCTCAACATTCAGAAAACTAAGATCATGGCATCTAGTCCCATCACTTCATGGGAAATAGATGGGGAAACAGTGGAAACAGTGTCAGAATTTATTTTCTGGTGCTCCAAAATCACTGCAGATAGTGATTGCAGCCATGAAATTAAAAGACGCTTGCTCCTTGGAAGGAAAGTTATGACCAACCTAGATAGCATATTCAAAAGCAGAGACATTACTTTGCCAACAAAGGTCCATCTAGTCAAGGCTATGGTTTTTCCAGTGGTCACGTATGGATGTGAGTGTTGGACTGTGAAGAAAGCTGAGCACCGAAGAATTGATGCTTTTGAACTGTGGTGTTGGAGAAGACTCTTGAGAGTCCCTTGGACTGCCAGGAGGTCCAACCAGTCTATCCTAAAGGGATCAGTCCTGGGTGTTCATTGGAAGGACTGATGCTAAAGCTGAAACTCCAATACTTTGGCCACCTCATGCAAAGAGTTGACTCATTGGAAAAGACTCTGATGCTGGGAGGGATTGGGGGCAGGAGGAGAAGGGGACGACAGAGGATGAGATGGCTGGATGGCATCACTGACTCGATGGACGTGAGTCTGAGTGAACTCCAGGAGTTGGTGATGGACAGGGAGGCCTGGCGTGCTGCGATTCATGCGGTTGCAAGGAGTCGGACATGACTGAGCGACTGAACTGAACTGAACTGAACTGCTGCTGCTACTGCTGCTAAGTTGCTTCAGTCATGTCTGACTCTGTGCGACACCATAGATGGCAGCCCACAAGGCTCCCCTGTCGCTAGGATTCTCCAGGCCAGAACACTGGAATGGGTTGCCATTTCCTTCTCCAATGCATGAAAGTGAAAAGTGAAAGTGAAGTCACTCAGTCCTGTCCGACTCTTAGCGACCCCATGGACTGTGGCCCACCAGGCTCCTCCGTCCATGGGATTTTTCCAGGCAAGAGTGCTGGAGTGTGGTGCCATTGCCTTCTCCCGAACTGAACTGAAGTGTCACTAAATAACACCAAATAACATGTACAGCAAATAACATTTCATATACCTCTAACAACCACCTCTGTATATATATATTTTTTGCAAGTGACACTGCTGCTGCTGCTGCTAAGTCGCTTCAGTTGTGTCCGACTCTGTGCGACCCCACAGACGGCAGCCCACGAGGCTCCCCCGTCCCTGGGATTCTCCAGGCAAGAACACTGGAGTGGGCCGCCATTTCCTTCTCCAATGCATGAAAGTGAAAAGTGAAAGTGAAGTCGCTCAGTCGTTAGTGATCCCATGGACTGCAGCCTACCAGGCTCCTCTGCCCATAGGATTTTCTAGGCAAAAGTACTGGAGTGGGGTGCCATTATGTACACTAAATACCATTTCATATACCTCTAACAACCACCTCTGTATATATATATTTTTTGGCAAGTGACACTAAATAACATTTCATATACTCTAACAACCACTTCTGTATATAGTAGGTACTGTTATTTGCATTTTTCTAATGAGAAAAATGAAGCTCAGAGATAGCTTATCCAAAGGTCATGGTTTTGATTTAGAGCAAGACGCTGCCCCAATTTTTTTTTGGCTAATAGTAATGTATGGACACAATTCTGGGGAGTTTGTGATTAGTAACAAAAACAGCAAGACAAACAATTAAAAACATGATGGGCCTCAAAAAAATGGTAAATATAGTAGATTCAGAATAGAAGTAGATTGGGAGAGTAGGGCTGGAAGTAGCAGATTATAAACTCCTAAGGCATTAGTTACTTTCTTATTCATTTTACTCATCTCTAAAATTCTGAGACACATGTGTGCTTTTCACAGATGAGAAGTGAGACATCAGTTGATTTAACTAAAGAATGGGTAGCAGTAGTACTTGGTCGTGTCCAACTCTGCAACCCCTCAGACTGTAGCCCACCAGGGTCCTCTGTCCATGGAATTCTCCAGGCAAGAATACTGGAGTGGGTTGCTATGCCCTTCTCCAAAGAATGGGTAGACAAAGCTACTCTGAGAAAGCTTTTGTTTTTAGGTCTTGAGTTCTGTTTAGTAATAATACTAGAATCAATGTAACACTACAGTGTAAAAATTCTTTCACATACATTGTTCTAAGTGAAATGACATAGTAAATAGAGGTAAGTTTGGGGGCAAGTTCTGAAATATAGACAGAAGTACACGTTTCAAATAGGACAGTGGTAGCTGATACAGAATCATGAGGGGTGAATGAAGGTCTGAAAGACGGGCATGGACTATAATTTTGGGAAGCTATGGAGCTATAGGCTTTTAAGAAAGGAGCTTTTATTTCCTCCTATAGTTATGGCATTTGATTGATTGTTTTTCTCTCCCCACTAACTGGGTTACTTTGCAGAAAAGGAAGTTTGGTTTTATTAATATAACCCTGGGAAGTAGTATATAATGTAGTAGAAAATTTTTAGGCCTAAAAGTCAGGCACAGACTTGTTGAACCTGTTTGCTTTTCTCTTTTCCTTCATATTTCTGCCTTTTGAAGTCCCAATCGTGAAAGTAAATGGATTAAGTAACTTAACATCTACAAAAGGAAGCAAGCAGGAAATAGATTTGCTTCCCCTCACCGGTGGAGAGCGATACGCTATCAATCATACAAAAATTATCAAGACTTCACATAGATTTGGTGACCACATGCCATGCAGGTTGCATTAAAAGGTTCCAATCTACTGAGTCAGCTATGAAAAAGCCAGGTAAACACTTCAGACATGAAGGCTGGGGCATATATCCATGCAATAAAAGCAAGAAGAAGAGCTTCCATTATGGCTGATTTATTGTTGGGGGCTTTGAAAAGGATAAATGATTTCAGGGTAGATTGAAAAGTGTGGAATCATAAGGACCATGGACCATTTTATCAAAGAAAGAATGAACAGTGCTGAGGATTATGTATTATTAGTGGTCTTCTTTATTTGCAGCTGAAGCTGTTGTGTGAGATTCAAATAATGAAACTCTCATGAAATACAAGAATGGGCAGACGTCATGAATTTTCATATTGCGTCCTAGCTCTTGGTGTTTATAATCCATGATTTAGGCAATTTTGGACAGAATTTTTAAGCCCGACAGGCACTTTGTCCTCTCCAGCAACTTGCTGTCTAGCGCTGAAACCACCACAGGCCCCTTCTCTTTTGCAACTGGCTGCCACAGGAAGAACAGGCATCAGCAGCAGCCCTCCTGATCACCAAGGCCTACCGCAGGAAACTGCTCTGAAAAGTTAACTAACTCTATAGGAAAGAGTTGCTTAACTGAGAGTCGGAAGAATGATAATGGGGTTGAACTGAAATTTGCCTTTGACTCAAAATTTCTCATCATAGCAGAGCGGGATATGAAGTGAAGTGAAGTGAAGTCGCTCAGTTGTGTCTGACTCTTTCAACCCTGTGGACTGTAGCCCACCATGCTCCTCCATCCATGGGATTCTCCAGGCAAGAATACTGGAGTGGGTTGCCATTTCCTTCTCCAGGGGATCTTCCCAACCCAGGGATTGAACCTGGGTCTCCCGCATTGTAGGCAGACACTTTACCATCTGAGCCACCAGGGAAAATATGGTGTGAGAGGCAAATTCAAAAACAAAAGGTCTACTTCGGTGATGCAGCAGTTTAGAGTTGACTCCACCTTCTAGACTGACGACTGAAGATTCAATTTGACTATATGAAGATTCAATTTCACCTCTGTAAAACGTGCTTACTACCACCTACTTTGTTTTGAGAAATTAAAGATTAGAGAGAGAAAGTGTGTAAAGTCTGTAACATAGTACCCAACTCTAGTAGTTCTCCCTTTTCACTCCCCCTTTATTTTCCTGGCTATTTCAACTCCCGAAACACCAAGCCTGTCATTCGATTTAGCTAATCTGTATCTTTCTTCTCTTTTTAGCATGTTTTTGGTGAGAGAGACTAAAGAACAAGGCCTCTAAGTTTCTAAACATTCTCGGAATGCTTTACTTCTTTATTACATTTATAACATTAACTCCAACTCAAGAACATGCTCGTAACAACATATATTCTTTATTAATAATGAAAATTTTAATAATAATCAACTTGATTAAGGTAATTTCTGATGGTTTCTAGTTGGTTTTCGCTTGCCCCCACCTTTTCCTGTTTTGCCTTCTGTGCCATCTTTTGCTTTCTTGGAATGCAACCTCATCCCTGTCACAGATCATCTTCAGAGGCTTTCCCTGATCACTTCTAAAAAAGCCATAGAATCTTTCCCTATTCACTATTTTAAGTCTTGTTTAGCACTTATGATGATTTGATATTTTACATGTGTGTGTTTACTGTTCTCCCTCATCCCTAGAATATAAACTTCATGTTAGCAGAGACCTTGCCTATCTTATTCTTTTCAGTACTATCAGGATCTAGAATGGAGCCTGGCACATAGCATGTGCACAGTCGATATTTATTAAATGAATGAGTTGAGAGCCATTATTAAGAGCGGACTTTTGTAAGCCCTGTGCTGGCCTCTATATGTAAGAGTATGGGGGTAGGTAATGGTGGTTTCCCCCGCAGCCAGTCTCTCCCAGCAGGAAGCTTCCATAAGCCTCCTATACTTCTCCATCAGAGGGCAGACAGAATGAAGACCACAATCACAGAAAACTAACCAAACTGATCACACGGACCACATCCTTGTCTAACTCAATGAAACTGTGAGCCATGCTGTGTAGGGCCACCCAAGACGGACAGGTCATGGTGGAGAGTTCTGACAAAACGTGGTCTGCTGGAGACGGGAATGGCAAACCACTTCAGTTTTCTTGCCTTGAGAACATCATGAACAGTATAAAAAGGCAAAAAACCAGGACACTGAAAGATGAACTCCCCAGCATATAGGTGCCCAAATATGCTACTGGAGAAGAGCAGAGAAATAACTCCAGAAAGAATGAAGAGACGGAGCCAAAGAGAAAACAACACCTAGTTGTGGATGTGATTGATGACAGAAGTAAAGTCCGATGCTGTAAAGAGCAATACTGCATAGGAACCTGGAATGGTAGGTCCACGAATCAAGGTAAATTGGAAGTGATCAAACAGGAGATGGCAAGAGTGAACATCGGAATTTTAGGAATCAGTGAACTAAAATGGAGTGGAATGGGTGAATTTAATTCTGATGACCATTGTATCTACTACGGTGGGCAAGAATCCCTTAGAAGAAATGGAGCAGCCCTCATAGTCAACAGAGTCGGAAATGCAGTACTTGGGTGCAATCTCAAAAATGACAGAATGATCTCTGTTCGTTTCCAAGGCAAAACATTCAATATCACAGTAATGCAAGCCTATGCCCCAAGAACTAATGCTGAAGAAGTTGAAGTTGAATGGTTCTATGAAGGCCTACAAGGCCTTTTAGAGCTAACACCAAAAAAAGGTGTCCTTTTCATCATCGGGGACTGGAACACAAAAGTAGTAAGTCAGGAAATACCTGCAGTAACACGCGAGTTTGGCCTTGGAGTACAAAATGAAGCAGGGCAAAAGCTAACAGAGTTTTGCCAAGAGAACGCACTGGTCATAGCAAACACCCCTTTCCCACAACACAAGAGACAACTCTACACAAGGACATCACCAGAAGGTCAATACCGAAATCAGACTGATTATATTCTTTGCAGCTGAAGATGGAGAAACTCTATACGGTCAGGAAAAACAAGACTGGGAGCTGATGGTGGCTCAGATCATGAACTCCTTATTGCAAAATTCAGACTTAAATTGAAGAAAGTAGGGAAAACCACACTAGACCACTCAGGTATTACCTAATCAAATCCCTTGTGATTATACAGTGGAAGTGACAGATAGACTCAAGGGATTAGATCTGATAGACAGAGTGCCTAAAGAACTATGGATGGAGGTTCGTGACATTGTACTGGAGGTGGTGATCAAGACATCTCCAAGAAAAAGAAATGCAAAAAGGCAAAATGGTTGTCTGAGGAGGCCTTACAAATAGCTGAAAAAAGAAGAGAAGTGAAAGGCAAAGGAGAAAAGGAAAGATATACCCATCTGAATGCAGAGTTCCAAAGAATAGCAAGGAGAGATAAGAAAGCCTTCCTAAGTGATTAACGCAAAGAAATGGAGGAAAACAATAAAATGGGAAAGACTAGAGATCTCTTCAAGAAAATTAGAGATACCAAGGGAACATTTCATGCAAAGATGGGCACAGTGAAGGACCAAAATGGTATGGACCTAACCAAAGCAGAACATTAAGATGAGGTGGAAAGAATACACAGAAGAACTGTACAAAAAAGATCTTCATGACCTAGCTAACCATGATGGTGTGATCACTCACCTAGAGCCAGACATCCAGGAATGTGAAGTCAAGTGGGCCTTAGAAAGCATCACTACGAACAAAGCTAGTGGAGAGGATGGAATTCCAGTTGAGCTATTTCAAATTCTAATGATGTTAAAATGTTACACTCAACATGCCAGCAAATTTGGAAAACTCAGCAGTGGCCACAGGACTGGAAAAGGTCAGTTTTCATTCCAATCCCAAAGAAATGCAATGCTAAAGAATGTTCAAACTACCACACAATTACATTCAAGTTACACGATAGCAAAGTAATGCTGAAAATTCTCCAAGTGAGGCTTCAACAATACGTGAACTGTGAACTTCCAGATGTTCAAGCTGGATTTAGAAAAGGCAGAGGAACCCGAGATCAAATTGCCAACATCCCCTGGATCACAGAAAAAGCAAGAGAGTTCCAGAAAAACATCTACTTCTGCTTTATTGACTATACCAAAACCTTTGATTGTGTGGATCAAAACAAACTGTGGAAAATTCAAGAGACAGGAATACCAGAGCACCTTACCTGCTTCCTGAGAAATCTGTATGCAGGTCAAGAAGCAACAGTTAGAACCAGACATGGAACAACAGATTTGTTCCAAATTGGGAAAGGAGTATGTCAAAGCTGTATACTGACACCCTGCTTACTTAAATTATATGCAGAGCACATCATGTGAAATGCTGGGCTGGATGAAGCACAAGCTGGAATCAAGATTTCCGGGAGAAATATCAATAACCTCAGATATGCAGATGATACCACCCTTATGGTAGAAAGTGAAGAGGAACTAAAGAGCCTTTTGATGAAAATGAAAGAGGAGAGTGAAAAAGTTGGCTTAAAACTCAACATTCAAAAAACTAAGATCATGGCATCTGGTCCCATCACTTCAAGGCAAATAGATGGGGAAGCAATGGAAACAGTAGACTTTCTTTTCTTTGGCTCCAAAATCACTGCAGATGATGACTGCAGCCATGAAATTAAAAGGTGCTTGCTCCTTGGAAGAAAAGCTATGACCAACCTAGAAAGCATATTAAAAAGCAGAGACATTACTTTGCCAACAAAGGTCCATCTAGTCAAAGCCATGGTTTTTCCAATAGTCAAGTATGAATGTGAGAGTTGGATCACAAATAAAGCTGAGCGCTGAAGAATTGATGCTTTTGAACTGTGGTACTGGAGAAGACTCTTGAGGGTCCCTTGGACAGCGGGGAGATCCAACCAGTCCATCCTAAAAGAAATCAGTTCTGAATATTCAATGGAAGGACTGATGCCGAAACGGAAATTCCAATACTTTGGCCATCTGATACAAAGAACTGATTCATTGGAAAAGACCCTGATGCTGGATTGAAGGCAGGAGGAGAAGGGGATGACAGAGGAGGAGATGGTTGGATGGCATCACTGACTCAATGGACATGAGTTTGAGTAAGCTCCAGGAGTTGGTGATGGACAGGGAAGTCTGGTGTGCTGCAGTCTATGGGGTTGCAAAAAGTTGGACACGATTGAGCAACTGAATTGGACTGAACTGAATAGTGGTGGTGGATGGGCAATTTAAAACAGGAAAAATATAATCACTTTTGTCATTTATCTTTCTCTCTTCCCATCTGAGAGCTGGCCCCAAACTAAGAATGCTAGTGAATGATTAAGAAAAAAATTTAATACCATGTCAAGCATTTTAGGCAAGTCACTATTCTATCACTGGTTCAACTGTTTTGTACCTCCCTCTCATTTTTCTCACTGAGGCTACAGTGGAACTGAAGTTTGCTTATAACTCAAATAATACCTGTAAATGTCTTTTTGAACATTTTTCACTGTTGGAAAAGAAGAAACACAAGTAATTACTTTCAACAGTCTAATCCTCTTTCCTGAAGACAGAGGGCACAATTCACCTGCCAAACTGTGACCTGTATCAGGCGGACCCAGCAGGGTGGTAAGGTGAAGAGGAATGGGTTTTAAAGACTCCTAGAGCAGGCAGTTACTAGTTGTATGACCTTAGGCAAGTTGTTTTACCTCTCTGGGCAGCAGCTTACTCATCTGTATAGTGAAAACAATATTACCTAATTAATTCATTCAATATATACTTATTGAGCACTTACTATATGTTAGTAACTGGGAAAAAAGTAGTGATCAACACAGTCAAGGAGGAAGCTTACAACAAATAGGAAATAAGGACAAACAATACTATTAACATCTCTGATCTAGTTTTAGTATGCAGAGTGCTTCTAAGAATGAAATGAATGAAGAACACATATGAAAATACTTATGACTGCATCATGTACAGAGTCCACGTCTATGCTCAGTACATTCGTAAGTGGCAGCGCTGGAACTTAAATTCAAGTTCAGTATTCCCTCCATTATGCCACTTTGTCAAGATTCCTTTGAGAGACTTGTTAAAATGCAGATTTCAGGCTGAAGATCACAGTTTGTGAGTACAACATAGCCATCTGCAAGTAATTCAAAACCTTCAAGTACTGCTATGAGATGAGATAAAAGAATGTTAAGACAAACTGTAATAAAAAAAGACAAGACTTCAGTTTCTGTCCATGAAGGATTAACTGCTATGAGAATTTTTTCCTTCTGCCATAAACAACTAGAAAACAGGACAAAATATATGAAACAACATTTTTCAATTACTGCACAAGAAGCAGTATAGGACTATTAAACCAGAGAGGAGGGAGACAAATGAGGTAATACCTACACAACTGCTCAAGCCTATTGCCCAAAGCAGCTTCCAGGCTGCTGGCCAGGAAAGGGGAACCCAAACAAAGCCAAGTGGTCTCAGTGAGTTGAATCTGGGGAGACTGAGGCAGCTGGAACTTCTGCGACTGAGTATCAGAGAGTGGGAACTATGTGAGAAGAGAGCTCTGAAGATCTGTAGAGGAGTTCTCTCCAGTCTTTGAACAATGTAACAGAGACACATAACACGTGTAATTGGAGTTCCAGAAGGAATAGAGACAGAGAGAGAGGTAGACTGTAATTATTTGAATGCAAACTGATTACATCATTTGATGGTGTAGATTATAAACCTTAGAGTACCACTAAAAATTAAGAAGTATGGCTAATAAGCTCATAGGGGATATAGAATGGAGTCATAAAAAACATTTAATTAATCCAAACTAAAAGAAGGGAGGAAAAAGAGACAAAGCAAGAAAAAACAAATAGCAGTATTGTAGATTTAAACTCAAATATACTGGTAGTTATATTACATGTTAATGGCTGAAACACTTTATTAATAGGAGGCAGAGATAGTCAGATTTCGTATAAAAATGTGACCCAACTATATGCTATATGTTAGGCAAATATGTCCATATCCTAATCCCTGAAACTTGTGAATGTGTTAGGTTACACAGCAGAGAATAAAGCTGCAGATGGGTTAAGGTTGCTAGTCAGTTGAACTAAAAATAGGGGGATTATCCCTGATTATATGGGTAGCTGCTGCTGCTAAGTCACTTCAGTCGTGTCCGACTCTGTGGATCCCCACAGACGGCAGCCCACCAGGCCCCGCCGTCCCTGGGATTCTCCAGGCAAGAACACTGGAGTGGGTCACCATTTCTTCCTCCAATGCATGAAAGTGAAAAGTGAAAGTGAAGTCGCTCAGTCGTTAGCAATCCCATGGACTGCAGCCTACCAGGCTCCTCCGTCCATGGGATTTTCCAGGCAAGAGTACTGGAGTGGGATGCCATTGCCTTCTCCCGATTATATGGGTAGGCCCAAGGTAATTCCAAGGGTCCTTGAAAGTGAAAGAGAGGCAGAAGACATCAGAATCAACTGGAGACGCACCTGTGGGAGAATGCTCAGATATTCAGTGCTGCTGGCTTTGCAGACGGAGGACAGGAGCCAGGACAAGGCATGCAGGCAATCTCTAGAGGCTGAAGAAGGCAGGAAACAGCTCTGCTGACACTTTGATTTTAGTCTGGTGAGACCCACGCCAGATTTATGAAGTAAAGAACTACAGAACAAATTTATGTTGTTTTAAGTCATCAGGTTTGTAAAAAGGTGTTGCAACAGAAAATACCTCATGTCGATAAGAAACCAACTTTAAATACAGAGACACACAGAAAGATTAAAAGTGAAATGATGGAAAAAGAGGCTAACTGTAATCAAAAGAATGCTGGAGAGGCTAGTAATACCAGACAAAGTAGATTTCTGAGGAAAGAATATTGCCAGAAATAAACTGTGTCATTTCATAAGGATAAAGGGGTAAATTAATCAAGGGGACATAACAATCCTAAATATATATACACGCACTTGATAACAGAGCTTCAAAATACTTCATACAAAAACTGATAGCAGTAAAAGGAGAAATGGACAAATTGATAATTATGGTTAGAGGCTTTAGCACTTATCTTTTGGTAACTCAAAGGACAAGTAGAAAACAGACAAACAGACAAAAAAATAACTGGTAAAAATACAGAAAATGTGAACATTATCAAGCAATTAGATCTGACGGTTAGAGAACATTCTTCCCAACAACAATGGAATACACACCCATTTCAAGTGCTCCTGAAACATTCACTGTACTTTGGACCATAAAAAAGATCCAATAACAACAACTGAGTATATTCTATGACTAAAATAAAATTAAACTAGAATTAATAACAGAACTATCAGAAATTAAACAATGTGCTTCTAAGTAATACCTCATTGGTAAAAGAAGAAATCACTAGGGTAATTAGAAAATACTTTTAACTGAATAGAAAAAGTCCCCAAATAAATAAAAATTTTATGAGCGATAGCCACAGCAGTGCTTAAAGCACTAGATCTGTATATGAGAAAAGAAAAAAGGTCTAAGATCAGCAATGTAAGCTTCTACTTGAAAAACTAGAAAAGGAAAAGCAAATAAACTGAAGGAAGGAAATTATAAAGATCATACATGAAGTCAATGAAATAAAAAACAGAATAGAGAAATCAGTGAAAAATGAAAACTGGTTCTCTGTACAAAATTAATAAACCTAGAGCCAGTATTCCCAAGAAAAAAAACACACAGATTGCCAATGTTAGGCATTAAAGAGGGAACATTACTAGAGATCTTACAGAAATCAAACTGTATAACAAGAGGATGGTGGTGGTAGTTTAGTCACTAAGTCATGTCCTACTCTTGCAACCCCAGGGACTGTAGCCTGACAGACTACTCGGTCCATGGGATTTCCCAGGCAAGACTACTGGATTGGGTTGCCATTTCCTTCTCTAGGGTGTCTTTCCCACCCAGGGATTGATCTGTCTCCTGCATTGCAGGCGGATTCTTTACCACTGAGCCACCACGGAAGCCATAACAAGAGGGTAACATGAACAATTTTATGCCAATAATGTCAGATAAACTTCAGATGAAATGAATAATTTCCCTTAAAGATATAGGTATCAAATGCTACTCAAGATATAATAGGAGACTGGAATAGTCCTATATCCATTAAAGAAATTTAATTTATAGTTAAAAACCTTCTAACAAAGAAAAATCTAGGCCTAGTGCTTTCAGTAGGGAATTCTATTAAACATTTAAGGAAGAACTGATAACAATTCTACACAAACTCTTTAAGAAAATGAGAGGAGGGGACATTTCTCAATTCATTTCTGAGAGCCCTATATCAATACCAAAACAAGGCAAAGATACGAGAAGAACAGAAAATTATTAACGAAGAACTACAGAAGAATCCATCATAGCTGTCGTGAACCTATTATAGATGTAAAAATATGTATCTAAATTTTAGAAAGTTTTATCTATTAATTTATAAGCAGGACAATATGTCGTAACCCAGTGTGGAATGCAAGGTTGCTTTAACATTCAAATACCCATCAATATGATGGCTAATACCATGCAATGTATTAACAGACACAACGAAAACCCTAAGATTGTCTTAGTATACGCAGGAAAAATGTGATAAAATTCAACACCCATTCATGGTAATACTCTCAGAAAACTACAAAAGAAAGACATTTTCCTAACAAGATAAAGAAGCTCTACAAAAAAACCTAGTAAATGAAGTAAAAGTCTCTCAGTCTTGTCTGACTCTTTGTGGCCCCATGGACTGTATAGTCTATGGAATTCTCCAGGCCAGAAAGCTGGAGTGGGAAGCCGTTCCCTTCTCCAGGGGATCTTCCCACTCAGGAATCGAACCCAGGTCTCCCACACCACAAGTGAATTCTTTACCAGCTGAGCCACAAGGGAAGCCCAAGAATACTGGAGTGGGTAGCCTATCCCTTCTCCAGCGGATCTGCCTGTCCCAGGAATAGAACCTAGAGCTAGCTAATCTTATACTGAATGGTGAAATAATATATCTTTCTCCATAACATTGAAGACAAGGGAAAAGTGTTTGCTACCATCACTTCCATTCAACATTTTACTATAGGCTCTAGCCAGTGTAATAAGGTATGAAGAAAAGCCATACAGATTCAAAGAGGTAAAACTATCTTTATTTGTAGACATAACTATGTAGAAAGACACATCTATCATGAAGAAATCCTAACAGATGCTACCAGAATTAATAAGTCAGTTTAGCAAGGTTACAGAGTACATGGTCAACATATAAAGAAATCAACTGCAATTCTACATGGTAGCAAAAACAACATATTGAAATCAATACCATTTACAAAAGCATAAAAACATAAAATACTTAGTTGGATAAGACTTAATATTCAAAACTTCAAAAATGCTGTTGAGAAAATATAAAGAAGATCCAAATAAATGGAAAGATATGCCATTTTCAAGAACTGAACACTCAATATTGCTAAGACGTCAGTTCTCCCCAAATTGGGCTACAGATTCAATGTAACCCAATAAAAATTCTCCTGCTCATTTTTTAATCTAACAAGAGAAATTGACAAGTTGACTCTAATATTTATTAAAAAAAAAAAAAGGCAAAGGCCAGAATAGTCAAGACAATTTATAATGAAAAAAAAAAAAAATTAGAAGGCCACACTATCTGATTTTGAGACTTACTATAAAATTAGGATAGTACAGAAATGGCACAAAGTAGTCTAATAGATAAAGAATGTTCTTCAACAATGTGCTAGAACAATTGAATATCCATGTTAAAAAAAGAATTCTAACTTTTACCTCATAATAGTGAGTGAAAGTTGCTTAGTCGCGTCCAATTCTTTGTGACTGCAAGAATTAATACAATCCATGGAATTCTCCAGGCCAGAATACTGGAGTGGGTAGCCTTTCCGTTCTCCAGGGGATCTTCCCAACCCAGGGATTGAACCCAGGTCTCCCGCATTGCAGGCGGATTCTTTACCAGCTGAGCCACAAGGGAAGCCTCTTATAATATGATGTACAAAAATAAATTGGATGGAAACATAGACCTAAACATAAAAGCTAAAACTATAAAACTTTTAGAAGAAAACACAGAAAAAAACCTTTATGGCCTCAGGTTAATAAGCAAAGATTTCTTAGGATAGGACACAAAAGACATGATCTCTAACAGAAAAAAATAATTGGACTTCCTCAAAATTGAAAACTTTTACTCTTCAGAAGATACTGTTAAGAAAATAAAAAAAGACAAGACAAAGTTGAAAAAATATTTGCAAAACATGTATTTGAGAAAAGGTTTGTATCCACAATATATAACAAACACTTTCAAGATAAAATAACTCAGAAAAACTGGGTAGAAGATTGGAACAACTACTTTACCAAGAAGACAGATAAATGGCAAATAAGCATGAAAAGATGCCCAAATTAACATCCATTAGTGAGATGCAAAATAAAAACACAAAGAGAGTCCACTTCATGCCCATTAAAATGACTGATAATTGGGACTTCCTTGGCAGTCCAGTGGTTAAGAATCTGCCTTGCAATGCAGGGAACGTGGGTTCAATCCCTGGTTGGGGAACGAAGTTCCTACATGCCATGGAGCAGCTAAGCCCAAGTGCCTCAACTACTTGAGACTGAGCAGGGAAACTACAATGAAAGATCTTGCATGAAACAAAAATGATAGCTCTTGCATGCCGTGTCTAAGATCCAAAGCAGCCTCTGTCTCCTACCCCCCAAAAGACTGAAAGTAGCAAGTGTTAGGGAAAGTAGAGGGCAACTGGAGCCCTTATACATTGCTGCAGGGAGCAAAATGGTACAGTCACTTTGGAATAGTTTGGTAGATTTCAACAATGTTAAATATACATCTAGCATACAACCCAGAAATTTCACTTTGGTATTTACTCAAGAGAAATATTTGTCCATACAAAGACTTGTGCATGAATGTTCATAGTAGCATTATCAAAACAACCAAATAATGGAAACAACCCAAATGTTACCAGTTGGTGAAAATATATTAACAAATTAACAAATGTGGTAACGTATACCATGGAATAATACTGAGCAACAGAAAGATAAAAACTGATTCGGAAAATAAGGCATTATGCTAAATGGAAGCAGCCAGACACAAAGGACTGTATGTTACATGATTCCACTCATATGAAATTCTGGAAAAAGCAAACTACAGTGAGAGAAAGTAGACAGTAGTTGCTTGGGGCTGGAACTAGGGGGAGGGATTGATTAGAAGGGGTCATGAGGGAGCTTTTGTGGTGATGAAAATGTTCTGTATCTTGGCTGTGGTGGTTCATGACTATGTATAGACATTTGTCAAGATGCACTGAACTGTTCATTTAAAATCAATAATTTTTACATTGTGTAAATTGTACTTTAATAAAGCTGATTAAAAATAAACTGTACACCAAAATATGAAAAAGGGTATTTTCTGTCTTTTAAGTAATAGTTACAATCTTTCACTTTGGTTAAACAGTCTTCCCCCATGATCATCTCAAAAGCACCTACTCTAAGAGACCACAACCAAATTCTTCCTCTGAAAACAATGCTCTCTCTGATACTCACCAAGAGCAGTGAGTCCCTCTGAGATGGATGTGAGGACATACAGGAGTACAGGAGGATCTAAGCTGGTGATGAAGCTCATGTGGTCCTGGGTGAGACATTCCAAGAGTGGATAATACGACTGGCTCAGTTTCCGATATTGCTATAATAGAAATACTAAAGGTCAAGCCACAGGGAAGCAAAAGACATGCTACAGTCAGTGAAAACTGACATGTATAAGACTGGAAATTGTGACCTTATTTACATATAAATATATAAATAAACACAAACATAAAGATATATAAAATAATTAGGTTGGTGCAAACATAATTGCAGTTTCAGACTGTGAATTTTAAATAATTATGAAAATGAAAGTGTGAAACTGTTAATCGCCCAATCATGTCTGACTCTTTGTAATCCCGTGGACTGCAGTCCGCCAGGCTTCTCTGTCCATGGGATTCTCCAGGCAAGAATGCTGGAGTGGGTTGCCATGCCCTTCTTCAGGGGATCTTCCCGACCCAGGGATTGAACCCAGGTCTCCAGCATTGCCGGTAGACTCTTTACCATTTGAGCTAGCCAGGAAGCCTGGGTATAAATCATTTTAAACTAGGCTCAAATGCATTTTTTTAAAATCAAAATAGGAACCATTACAATCAACACATTTTTGCCAATGAGAAATAAGTTTGTTTATTCCTGCAGCATAAAAATCCACGCTTTGGGATTCGATGAACTCATGAAAAGCATTTTCTGCTTCCCGCTGGTTGTGGAAGCATTTTCCCTGAACAAAGTCGATATGCTTGAAGACGTGGTGGTCGGTTGGTGAGAGGTCAGGTGAATATGGCAGACGAGGCAAAACTTCACAGCCCAATTCATTCCATCTTTGAAGCATCGGTCGTGCGATATGCAGTCGGGCGTTGTTGTAGAAAAGAACTGGGCCTTTTCTGTTGATCAATGCTGGCTGCAGGCACTGCAGTTTTTGATGCATCTCTTCAATTTGCTGAGCATACTTCTCAGATGTAATGGTTTCACGGGGATTCAGAAAGCTGGAGTAAGATCAGACCGGCAGCGGACCATCAGTGACCATGACCTTTTTTTGGGTTCAAGTTTGGCTTTGGGAAGTGCTTTAGAGCTTCTTCTTGGTCCAACAACTGAGCTGGCCATCTTCAATTGTATAAAATCCACTTTTCATTACAAGTCACAATCTGATTGAGAAATGGCTCGTTGTTGTTGTTGTGGAGAATAAGAGAAGACGCCACTTCAAAGCGACAGTTTTTAAAATTTTTGGTCAGCTTATGAAACATGTATTTATCAACCTTTTTCACCTTTCCAATTTGCTTCAAATGCCAAATGACTAGAATGGTCGACATTGAGTTCTTCAGCAACTTCTTGTGCAGTTGTAAGAGGACCAGTTTCAATGCCGGCTCTCAGTTGGTCATTGTCAACTTCCAATAGCCAGCTACTGTGCTCATTTTCAAGGCTCTCATCGTCTCCTTTGCAAAACTTCTTGAGCCACTACTGCACTGTACTGTGTGCTGTGCCTAGTCACTCAGTTGTGTCTGACTCTGTGCAACTCCATGGATTGTAGCCCGTCAGGCTCCTCTGTCCATGGGGATGCTCTAGGCCAGAACACTGGAGTGGGTTGCCATGCCCTCCTCCAGGGGATCTTCCCAATCCAGGGATTGAACCCAGGTGTCCCACGCTGCAGGTGGATTCTTTACTGTCTCAGCCGCCAGGGAAGCCTGACTGCAATGTTCATTAGCAGTTTCTGGGCCAAATGTGTTGTTGTTATGAGCTGTCTCTGCCGTTTTACAACACATTAGAACTCAAATAAGAAAATTACTCGAATTTGCTTTTTAATATAATTTCCCTAGTCTAAAATAAATATGAAATAAACAGCAAGTAATAAGTCATTAGCAAAAAATATAAAGTGATAAATGTGTATTAAAACGATGTATAACATAACCACATTTATTTAAGAATGTATGGCAAATTCAAAGTGCAAATGGCAAAGTTCAACAGTGCAAAACCACAATTTCTTTTGCACCAACCTAACATGGAACAAATGACGTAATGATTCTCAATTCAGTATTTAAAGGAATTCTAATAAAAATATCTTGATCTCTAGAAGTCCTAATTTGAAGCTATAGTATAGCATAGTACGTAATTTCAATTTGCCTTATATGGTTAACGGTTAAGCGCAAGCAACACTGTTGTAGTATGGAATTTAGAAGACTGAATTATTTTTCTGGGCTGGAATAATATAACACAGAACAGTGCTTAACAGGGGCTAGGGAACCTTTTTTTTTAACACAAAGAAATCTGCTGTTATAATAGGATTTGGTATCATCATCTGCTGTATTCACACAATGTCAACCCATATAACTAAATCATAACTGGGTAAATGGCTTAATATTTACCATACACAACAGGCAAAAGATAAGTGCATGAGAAATACACCTGGAAAACCTCAAATGAAACTCAAACCAGTATCAAAGAAGCACAACACTCATAAGAGAAATAAACCATAGCAATATTTATTAAAGTGAGATTAAGACTACCTCCATAAAAATCACATAGGGGTGCTTGTTAAAAACACAGTTTTCTGATCCCCAGATCAGACTTAACAAAATGAAAACCTCTGGAATGAGGTCCTGAAAAGGGCATTTAAGAAGTATATTCTAAGGGAGTCCTCTGCATCCTCAATTTTGAAATTACTGAGATAAAGGTTTGCTTGTCTACTAGAAAAAAGATCAGAGAAAATCCTGGAGCCATATCAGGTTTGCTTCTTTTTTTTTTTTGGTGGGCTTCAAGTGCTAAATGAAGAGTTCCCTCAATGAGGCTGTAGCACATGGCTGATCTGACTCAAGTCTCTATTCCACAATTTCTGTTGCACAGGCAGCCTTCAATGAGCATTCCATTCTACTGCAAAGAGGCTGGACACCTTTGGCTCAAGATGCATTTTTTTGTTTGGTTTTTGGGTTTTTTGGGCCATGCTGTGTTACTTACAGGATCTTAGTTCCCTGACTAGGGACTGAACCTGGGTCCTTGGCAGTAAAACTGCAGAGTCTTAATCACTGAACTGCTAGGGAATTCCCAAGATGTGGTTTTATGAAGACTAGCTTAGAAAGGTGGAAGAGGGTACCACTAGTCCATTAGAATGTCAAGAAGCACTTCTTGTACAGGCTGACTAACACAGGCCCCGCATCTCGTAGTCTGGGGCAGGTGGGAAAGCCTGAGCATAAGTTTGGCTGTGCTACTGAAGCAACTACTGCAACCACGCTGGGCATATATTAGCTTTTGTGTAATCAGGCAGAGAGATTTAAAAAAAAACGTCTGATAACGACACAGCTCAGTGGAGGAGCCTGGAAATTTGAATTCCAGCAAGCACCCCAGGTGATTCTGATGGGCTTCAAAGTTTGAAAACTACTGACATAAATCACTAAAACTAGACAGTAGGGTAGAAAAGGGACCTAGAGATCACTTTGTTTAATTTACTCGTTTTAGAGGTGAGGAAATTGAAGCCTGGAGAAATAGAGAAGGTGATTTATTCGAGGTAAATGGCCAGTGAGTGGCAGAGTTGAGACTATATACCAGGTTGCTCAACTTCTAGTTCAGCACTCTGTCCACCATATCAGAGTGTTAAGGGAAAGGAAAGCCAAACAGCATGGGAAGCAGACAGAGTAGAAGTGAAGGAAGGAGAAGATCCTGAAGTCATCCTGCATTTCTGCCCCAGGAAACACAGACCTTTTCTGAATTGTGAGCACAGTTGTAAGCAGTTAGTTGAAATTGCTAATTACACTTTCTGTAGACACAGAACTCGGAACACTCTGGATGACCAATTTGTCAGAAGATGCAGTTTTCAAAGCTACACATTTAATTATATAAAGACAGCCACTAAAGTTTTTCTAATTCTGTAAGCTAAATTAAATGCTGTCCTAAAACATAAAATGATCTAGTGCTGTTCTAACTTCTCGGGCTTCATTGTAACAATTCTAAGCCTGTGGTGGTGTGACTTCACATTTCATACAAAGACTCCCATGATATAGGATTGCTTACGAGCAAGTCACTGTGGGACACCGACAGCAGCATTTTGACAAAGGCTTGGAGTACATTGTCAAAGTGGTTGTCCCCATACAACTTGAAGACGCCAAAGCTGACATAATTTCCACACAAGGCAGATTTGAGAGCTGAATAGCAGATGGAGATGCCCTTGAGTTTCATTGGATAAATCTGATCTTTTGAGAGGCTCCCAAGGGACAGGATCTGAGTCCCTGTTTCAGGGTAAAAGCAGAATGAGAAAGTGGCATAAGCAGATGTAATTCAAAGCAGTTACGAGGCACATGATCGACATTTTCACTTTATTGCTATTGTTCATTTTCCCCTACTGTTGTTCCAAGAGTCACACCATCATATAATGAAAAATATAAATACACAAGGCAGTTTATATGGGAAGTACAAATGGCCCAGTGAAAATCAATCAAAGGTACTGGAGAAGTTTGATATTTTTGTCTGGATGGTGATTACACGAATATATATGTAGATACATGAAAACTCATTGAGTTGTACTAAAGATTAGTTTATATACTTTAATATTTGCATTATCTCTTCTTCAATAAGAAGTGAAAAAAAGTAGGAATAAATAACCAACTAAGTCAAGAAAAGATAACTTAGATACATAAGTTACTCTAAATTGTGGGGTGAATTTTCGCATTTTCACCTTTTTCACATGAACTTGATACTGAGCTACTTTACTTTTTGGAGGATCACAGGTTTGGTACATGAAGTAAATGAAATAAGACACACAAGTTCTTGGCATAGTACACAATAAATGTTACTTCCCTTTTCTCCTTAGATCCTTTTTCAGAAGACCTAAAGAGATGGTCATTTAAAAACTGTACTTAAATTCTATGTTTGACCATCAAAAACAAAGTAATGTTTATATAATCACCTTACAGTTTTTTTCTAGTTAGCATTTACAACTACAATTTCTCTTTCTGAAATGTGTGCTAGTAAGGCATATTACTAGACAATATCCAAGAATGCTTTGTAAAAAATTATAAAGTCATATATGTTTCTTAGCTCTGCTTTTTCCTGTTCAAGTAAGTAACACTTCTAAAATTGAAACTAAATTCAATTTACAAAATTTAGAGGCATACTGTTGTGGTTCTGTACTGTGTCTATTGGGCTAAATAAGAATTAAGTTTCCCAGAACTCATTTCCCTGTACAGTTGTGGCCTAGAATTGAGCAAAAGAGAAATCTATATGAGCTTTGGAAGATGAAAGTGAGGTAGCAGCTAGGACTTTCTGAAGGTTGCTGTGATTAGAGGCTGTGAGAAAAAGATGCAGAAATGCCTTTGGGTTTTAGTTTGTCCCTGCTTTTCCCTGCTCTGTGTGAAGCACTGCAAGCCCTGCTGACCAATGACCCCAAGCCTACCACGTGCTTGGCAGTAAACGTGCAGAGCGGCAGCCACACAGAAGCAACAGCCTTCCACTGCGTCCACACCACTACACCAGTCCCCCTCACTCCGCTGTCTTTCATGGTCTCACCCTAGCAGCTGGGTGTCTCCAGCTTTTAGATATCCTTGCCAGCTCCAACTTGTCCACCATGCCATTATTTCAGGAGGCCTGATTAGTGATTTTTCTCCTGAACTTCCAACTCCCCCCTTGGAGGTCCATTTTGCCATCTTTGCCCAAGATAGTACAACGCCTAATTCCTAAAATAAACTCCCTATTCCATCAGTGTCACAGTGTCTGCTTTTCCCTGTTTGAATCTCGACTGATACGAATATTATGAAAACTGTATGCTTACTAAGAGGTTAAGAAGGACCAATCATTCTAGCAGAGTAAGAAACAGGACCAGGCCAAGGTGAAGGTTTCCTGCCCTTTATCTGCCTTTCTGAAACAGTTTCATACACTTTTTTTTTCTTTTTCTTTCTATGAATCCTTGGAAGCCCAGTGGCTTTGCTTATAATTTATACATTTGAATGATACCACCACTGTGTTGGCTGAAGCATATCTTGGAATTTACTCCATACCACATTCTGTACCCTCTCTCATGATCTCATCCTAACTTCTCTTAGAAAGATATGGTAAGTTTTAACTCAATATGATAGTATTTCCTTAATAGCTACTGGTGGGAGAATAGATTTGTAAACAAATAATTTCATACAATATGACAAACACTATCAGAGACATATGTCAAGATTTTATGGGAATAGAAGAGACTGGCTTTGCTTGGACACGACAGCAGGGTGGGTAAGGCTTCACAGAACAGGTTGCTTCTCAGTGACCAATCACAACCTCTCAGATGGACTTGAGGGAGAGAAGAGTATTCCAGAGATTATGTGCACGGGCATGAAGGCCTTTAAAAGCAGGGAGCTGCAGGAGAGGGCAGTTCTCAACCACTGGTTTACTACCTTCGCCTCCAATTCAATCTAAATCAACATACACATTCCCTGTCCCCTTCCCTTTCCCAGGAAAGAAAAGCACTGCTTGCATGTGATGGAAAAAGCTGGATAATTTGGTGGTAGTGGTGGTTTACACATTTTGAGTTAAGGAGGCTAGGGCCAAACAGAGAAAAGTAGGCCATCTTCTGGGGACTTCCTATGCTGAGGTCCTTATGGGGAAAGTAAAGATCCTATTTTCTTCAGCGCAAGATGGAATAGGCAGACTAAGAACTGTGTTGGGAGAAAATTTTTGATTCTAAAAGACTGGATAACCTATAATCAAGAAGGATTAATTATTTAGAATCACAACTTTTATCTTGTATTAAAGTTGCAATCTGGCATACATGTCTTTCGGACTATTTCAGACACACCTGTGTGAATTAAAACAGTAACTAGCATACCATTATGACCTTGAAAAAGTAGAATGAGTAATACTTTTGAAAGAGGAAACTATATTTCATCATGCTCCAGTGGTTCTGCATTCCATGGTGGCTATAAATGACTATGGAAGAGAAGGCATGTCCACATCATTTATTCACCCCATCAGCGTTATTCAATTTATATTATTCAACAATCCTTACTGAAATTGGAGTCTCTGCCCTCAAAAAGCTTAAAATCTAGCAGTTAGACTCACACTGCTCTAAACAAAAGTGATCACGTGCAGATTTTGTTTTAATGTTCCTCTATAGGTATGACAAACCTCTTTGTCTTCCCTATTCCACCCCACGCCTATAAAGTCCCATCTCCTTCCTTCCTAAGAGGGAGGTCTTTATTGCACTGATGGACTGCTGGGTGACGAAGGCAGCCACTGAAGCCAGTAACAGTCGCCACTTGTAAAAAAGAAATGATACACTTTCTGTAATGAAATTAGAGACTTCCGAAGTTTAGAATCAAAAGGGAAACCTTTAACTGTTTCCCACTGACCATATCTGTCATAACTGGGAGGAGTTACAATAACAGCACTTATAACTCACAAGGCTCTTATGTGGAGTGAAGGAGACAGCATATATAAAATGCTTACCCCAGTAACCGGCACAGTGCTCATGTAAACTATAGCCAGACACAGTAGTAAGGGCTCTTTTCTCTCTCCAGTCTACTAGCCTGTTAGGTCAGACATGGGGAGCTAAGGCCTGAAAAAGAGGAGGCGGTAAAGCTGAGTGTGTCTGGTGTAGAATAATGTCACTTGCTTCTAATACATAATTCAAAGTAAGGACAATTCTATGTATTTGACCACGTTCCCTCTATTCCTTCAAAGAGAACTGGCTGTAGGGTATCACAGTGTGGATCTTTGGCCCACACTCTACCATTTCTCTGTGCCCTCAGAAGAACACAATGTAAAACACTATTCATTTGACTGCATCAGGTCTTGGCTGTGGGACACGCACGGCAGCTCTTCATTCTGTCATCAGGCTTCTATCTAGTTACTGCTTTCGGGCTCAGTAGTAGTGGCGCGGGCTCAGGAGTTGTGGCGCAGGCTCGGTAGTTGTGGTACAGGCTCAGGAGTTGTGGCGCGGGCTCTCTAGCTGCAGTGCAGGCTCAGGAGTTGCGCTGCAGGCTCTCTAGTTGCGGTGCGGGCTCAGGAGTTGCGGTGCGGGCTCTCTAGTTGTGGCATGGGCTCTCTAGTTGCGGTGCAGGCTCAGGAGTTGCGGTGCGGGCTCAGGAGTTGCGGTGCGGGCTCAGGAATTGCGGTGCAGGCTCAGGAGTTGTGGTGTGGGCTCTCTAGTTGTGGCGTGGGCTCTCTAGTTGCGGTGCAGGCTCAGGAGTTGCAGTGCGGGCTCTCTAGTTGCGGTGCAGGTTCAGGAGTTGCGGTGCGGGCTCAGGAGTTGCGGTGCGGGCTCTCTACTTGCAGTGCAGGCTCAGGAGTTGCGGTGTGGGCTCTCTAGTTGTGGTGCAGGCTCAGGAGTTGCGGTGCGGGCTCAGGAGTTGTGGCGCGGGCTCAGGAGTTGCGGTGCGGGCTCAGGAGTTGTGGCGCGGGCTCTCTAGTTGTGGTGCAGGCTCAGGAGTTGTGGCGCGGGCTCTCTAGTTGCGGTGCAGGCTCAGGAGTTGCAGTGCGGGCTCAGGAGTTGTGGTGCGGGCTCTCTAGTTGCGGTGCAGGCTCAGGAATTGCGGTGTGGGCTCTCTAGTTGTGGCGCGGGCTCTGTAGTTGTGGTGCAGGCTCAGGAGTTGCAGTGCGGGCTCAGGAGTTGTGGCGCGGGCTCAGGAGTTGTGGTGCGGGCTCAGGAGTTGTGGCGCGGGCTCTCTAGTTGATGTGTGGGCTCTCTAGTTGCGGTGCGGGCTCAGTAGTTGTGGTGTGGGCTCAGTGGTAGAGGCATATGGGCTTAGTTGCCCTGTGGCATGTGGGATCTTAGTTCCCCAATCAGAGATCAAATCTGCATCCCCTGTGTTGGAAGGCAGATTCTTAACCACTGGACTACTACGGAAGTCCCAATAATAGTTTTTAAAAAAGGTGCAAGGGCTAAGATATATGGTAGTTGTATCTTATACCAGGAAGAACTAACAGTATGAACAATGTTACTTCCTGGTTTATAAAGCAATCTGTTACATTGATTTACTTTTTATTTTTCCCCTTTAATCTCTAAAATTTTAAAGTTAATTTGATACTTAGCTGACAGCTCTATAGGTTGAATGTCTTCATTTAGCATCAGAACAGTTATGTGAGCAAGCTTGCTGACATTATTTCAGGTCGCTCAACCCACTCTGTCTCTGCAAACCAGCCAAATCCCCTGGATATAAGTGGTTTGAGACAGAAACGAGCTGTGGATATGGAAAGGAATATAGTATTTCCCTTTCAGGTTGAAAAAGATTAAAACAATGCAGCATTGATAAGCATGTGGGAAATTAAGAAAATTGTTGGGAATGTGAATTAGTATAACCACTGTAGAGGGCAATTTGGTTAAATTTATTAAAACTGTGTAAATCCACTTTTGGGAATACATTCCAAAATGAATGTTCACTACCATATCTCACCATCTCCTAGCATTTGCACTTATGCACAGTCTCTGTGAAAGCCAGCTTCTCAATCTGTTGAACTAGCTCCCCTCTCCTTTTATGGGCTTGAGAACAAAGCACAGCAATTCCCCCTTTCTCTCCTATGCAGTCTTTCTTTTTTGAAACAAAACCTTCTCTTGGCCCTACTTCCCTGCTTGATATTACTTCCTTCTGTTAATGAAACTCCTTAAAAGAATTGTTTCTTCTTAAAAGAACTGTGTCTTCAGTTTTCCTCTTTTACACCTACTCCTCTAAAAGTGCTCTTTTCAAGGTTCCTAATAACCTTTTCCCTAAATGTAATGATCAACTCTTAGTCCTCACCTTCTTCAATTCACTGGCAGCTTTTGACACAGCTGACTAGACACACTCTCCTGATTATTCTCTTACTTCAGTACCTGCTCATTCTCTCCTTTGCTGGTTCCTTCTCTTCTCCCTTCCCTCCTAACACAGAATACTCTAAAACTTAAACCTAAATCTTTTATATTTAAATCCACACCCCATGCCCTGGCGAACCTCTCCTGTTTTGTAGCTTTAAATCCCACCTAGAGAGTTAATGACTCCCATATTTGTTTTTCTAGACCAGACCTCTTCTGATCCTCAGACTTGTATATCCGACTCTGTATTCAACACTTCCACCTGAATGTCTAAATCAACATTTCAAGCTCAATGAAGTCAAAAGGGAACTTCTGATTTCCCCCTCGTACCCAGTTTCGGCCTTTACTCTCTCAGTTAATGGTAACTTCATCCTTCCAGTTGTTTATGACAAAATCCCTTGTCATAAACATATTATGACAAAAATATCCAATCCATCAAGAAATTTGGTTTTACTTTCAGATATATACAGAATCCAACCACTTTTCACTACTCCCACTGCTATCACCGTGGTCAAAGCGAATATAAAATCATGTCAGCCCTCTGCTCAAAACATTCTAAAGTCCTTCTCTTTCACTTGGATTTAAAGTCCGGATAATGTCTACAGGATATGGCATTACATGACATTGCTTTTGTTATTACTCTCTCTTGTTCACTGTTCCAGCCACCGATATTCTGTTATTCAGACATGCCAGATACACTTCTGCCTCAGGACCCTAAAACTTGGTGTTCCTTCAGCCTAGAACACTCTTCCCTGAGATATCTGCATAATTAACCCCCTCACTGACTGCAAGTCTTGGCTCAAATGTCATTTTTTCAAATGATGCCTATTTTGATCACTGTACTTAATATTGCAACATGTTTCCCAATCCCTAGCACTTCTAACACTTTCTTTGCTTTCTTCTTCTTTTTTTTTCCATAGCACTTACTACTTTCTGACATACTATTTTTCTTTTCAGTTTTACTCACTGAGTCTCAACCATACCCGCTACTCTCAATACATATACTTACTGAATAGTGATGCTCACGAAGCTGAAGGTACACAGTTGCTTGCTAGTGCGTGATAGTGAAAGATTGCATGTTTATAAAAATTACATTTACCAAAAGGTGAGTAGTTAAATAAATTATAGTATGACCATAAGATGGAATACTTTGCAGCTATTTTAAAAGATAAGGCAGAAAAAATAATGAAAAACCGAAGGAAAAAAGAGATATGGTAGATTTTATATATATGTTAGTATGAAGTAATGGCCATCATATAAGTAAAAAATAGCAAATTACAGATTAGCAAGTATACTATAATAGCACTTCTAGAATAATACATGTATATGTACACATAAAAAAGTATGAAAGACTGCACACTAAATTGTTAAAAGATTTTGAGTGATGAGATAATCAGGAATTTTCACTTTCTACTTCATACAGCAATTCTGAGATCCTTCATTTTAGTAATAGACTATTTTAATATTTTACATTTATATGCTTTTATAAAAGCTATCACCTGCTTGAAATGCCCTCCTCAAACTTCTGGGCACTATTCCTATTTCCTTGTCTGGCCGCTCAGTTTGAGTTAGAAACTTCTGGGCTCCCACAGCACTCTGTATGCTTCTTAAGCATGAAAGTGAACACAGTCCGTTATAATCCTTTATGGACTTGACTGAATCCACTGTTGGACTCAACTAGGAGAAGAATCAGTAAGGGTCTTTTTTGTGTATGTCTTCCTCTCTAATTCTCACAATATCAAACATATAGTAAACGCTTGATAAACATTAGCAGCATGGCTGAAAGATCTATTGAACTCTAAGTACTTGTTTGGAGAGCACCCTTACTTATTTAACAACTTGCTTAGCATTTTTTGCTTGTGTGCTGCTGCTGTTGCTGCTGCTAAGTCGCTTCAGTCGTGTCCAACTCTGTGCGACCCCAGAGATGGCAGCCCACCAGGCTCCCCCGTCCCTGGGATTCTTCAGGCAAGAACACTGGAGTGGGTTGCCATTTCTTTCTCCAATGCATGAAAGTGAAAAGTGAAAGTGAAGTCGCTCAGTCGTGTCCGACTCTTTGCGATCCCATGGACTGCAGCCCACCAGGCTCCCCCGCCCATGGGATTTGTCAGGCGAGAGTACTGGAGTGGGGTGCCATTGCCTTCTCCTTGCTTGTGTCCAGGAGTGGCCAAGTCCAACACACTGGAGTCACTGTGAAATGTACTCCTCAAGGCCTGGCACCCTCAGGGTACTGATCATTCCATCTCCTTCATAAAACTTTGGTGAGCTTATTACTCTACTACTCTGTTGTTCTATGTCCCTGACCATGATTCTGAGAGAACGTAAGGTTATATCCATGTTCCTGGATTATCTGTTTTTCAGAACTGTTATTTCCTGGTAACATTTTATCAAGTCTCTAATTATTTCAAGGCCAATACATCCTTCAGCTAAATTTTTATAATCATTTAAACATAAATATTGGAGAAGGCAATGGCAATCCACTCCAGTACTCTTGCCTGGAAAATCCCATGGACGGAGGAGCCTGGTAGGCTGCAGTCCATGGGGTAGTGAAGAGTCGGGCACGACTGAGTGACTTCACTTTCATGCATTGGAGAAGGAAATGGCAACCCACTCCAGTGTTCTTGCCTGGAGAATCCCAGGGATGGGGGAGCCTGGTGGGCTGCCGTCTCTGGGGTCGAATGGAGTCAGACACGACTGAAGCGACTTAGCAGCAGCAGCAAACACAAATATAAGTCATAACCCTTCTAGTAGTACATACCAGTAATTTTCAAGCTCTTTTTATCAAAAAGTATCTTTAAGCAGGTGACCCCTATTGCAAATAAGTCTAGTGTAACAATAAATAGCTGCAGTTCTGGTTGAAGTGGCAGTAGAGTCCTCTCCTCCTCCACCTCTGCAGGGTCTCTGTGTATTATCACAGATCTCTAGGGCTCTGAAAAACCCAGTTGGAAAACCACTGGCCTGTTTTCTAGGTCACAGCAAATGACAGTGGCTTGTATAACACTTTGCAAATTCAATTTAAGCATAGTATTAAGTCATACCTTAAATGTACCTGCAACATATATTGCTCAAAGAACCCTGATGTAAATTCTTAGGTACAGTGAATAATTATAGCTGTTCTATCCATTTTTTGTTTAGATTTTTTACACATTGAGCTTCCTTAAATCAGGTACCTAAGGAAGGAATGGAGAAGGCAATGGCAACCCACTCCAGTACTCTTGCCTGGAAAATCCCATGGATGGAGGAGCCTGGTAGGCTGCAGTCCATGGGGTTGAGAAGAGTCGGACACGACTGAGCGACTTCACTTTCACTTTTATGCATTGGAGAAGGAAATGGCAACCCACTCCAGTGTTCTTGCCTGGAGAATCCCAGGGACGGCGGAGCCTGGTGGGCTGCCGTCTCTGGGGTCGCACGGAGTCGGACACGACTGAATCGATTTAGCAGCAGCAGCAGCAGCAGCAGCAGCAGCAGCAAGGAAGGAATAAGAGCAGTTCATTCTTGCCAGTCTTATAAAGACAATCACTATTTTTCCCTTCTGTGCACTCTTCAACCAATAGATGTCACTAAAGATACCATTACCCAGAGGCAAAGGGAAGAAAAGATCGGACAAATGGAAATTGAGCATAAAAAACACCCAGTTCTTAAAACTGAGAAGTAGATTTCCAAAGTAATAACATTTATTACACTGCATGCAACATTTTAACCAAAAATTTAAGAAAGAAATTTCTTTTATTAAGTTGCTCGGGCTGAATGGATCATAGCACTAAATTTTGAAATACATGTTCTTGAAGCAATTTAAAACTCATTAGAAATAATAGGCTTGGGCTAGTAGAAAATGTGGTAAAATCTAATCCTCATCCAAATGTTACCTGGGCTGCACAAACAGGAAATTGTTTTGTGCTACTGTGGCTAACCTCATTGCTGACCCTGAGCTGTAACGGCAAGAGCAGCTGAGAGCTGAAGCAAAATTAAAAACTTACATCAAAGTATATCATGACAGAATGTAGATAAATAAAACAGCATATCGAAAGTATTATTTTTCTGCCAGTCTCATTGAGCAGCGAGGTGGAGGTATTCTACAAAACAGGTAACAAATCAGGCGCATTTGCAAATGAGTCCTTCCCCCCACACTGCCTCAATCACCAACGGCACAGACACTGCCCGCGGCAGGCTAGCAGAGAGGAACCCAGTGAGGACGGGGCGGGAGGGACCCAGAGTGTCCTGGCCTCCTTCCTCCATAGGTTTTCCCTTCCTTCACCTTGGCTTACCAGAAAATAAGTAATGCTGGCTCTTCTGCACCCTTCTAACCATTTTTTCCCCCCTCACCTTCCAGACTCCTGGATGGCAGCCATAGGATCTCCCTTCAATGAGCATATCAGAATCTCCAGAGGTAAAAGCATGAGTAATAAAACATTACTCAAGATGAAGACAGACAAAATCAGCTTGGCTGATTGGGGCAGGCATGTGGAATCAGTGAAAGCTGAAAAAGATTTTTCTGCTACCCTGTGTAATAAAGTGCCTGGGTCAAAGTCACTGGTAACAAAGTTGAAGGTCATTTTTCTATTGAGCCTTCATTTCCTTTAAGTTTTAGGATAAAAATCACCATACTCTAAAGAATAGTGCTTCATCAAAAATACCCTAGGTACGATCTTCCCGTGGCAACTCCCAAGCAGCAGAAAGGACTATGGGAAGACGACCGTCTGAAGTCACACAGACTGTGAATGAAATCCCCATTTGCCTATTTGCTAACTATGTGTTACTTGGCAAATCTTTAACCCCTATGAGCTTCAATTTCTTCATAACAGTAAGCACAGTAGTTAACTTATCTAAGGCCTTTCCATGCACCATGTAACTGAATCCTCAGAAGCACCTTATAGACTTCCCTCGTGGAGCAGACAGTAATGAATCCACCTGCAACGCAGGAGACCAGCATTTGATCCCTGGAACGGGAAGATGCCCTGGAGAAGGGAATGGGCAACCCAGTCCAGTATTCTTGCCTGGAGAATTCAATGGACAGAGGAGCCTGGCAAGCCACAGTCCATGGGGTCACAAAGAGTCGAACGTGACTGACTAATGTAACAATCCTAACTAGACAGAGAGGTCAGTAGGTATTCATTATTTCTAATTTTATATACGAGAAAACTAGGACAAGGAGTGTCTTAGCTGTGTGTCTTAACTGAAGGTCATGGAATTATACGTGTTGGTACTAGAACTGGTACTCAGATCTTTTAATCTCCCCAAACTGTGTTTTTTCTAAGATATCATGCTTTTGGAAAAAGGTCCAGGCACATATCTTTGTATGATAAGACACTAAAAGGAATTAGATATACCCTGAAAACACAACAGAAGCTTTACAAAATTCTGTAGAATCTGTTCCTAGGTATTCAAAAAGAAGTATGAGAATCACAGGCAACTTCTGAGGCCGAACATAGAGTTGGCTGTTGATTTGGGAAAGGAAGAACAGACAGGCAAAAAAGAAGAGGACAAAGAAAAGGAGGACCCAGGAAAACATCTCTCAAGGAGAAGAATACTGCAAGGAGTCCAGCTTGTAGTCAGTTTTCAGTCAGTGTGTGGAACGCTAACTGAAGATTCTTATCTATTGTGGCATTTCCTGGCTACATAAAGGTCTCAGAGAGTTGAGAATTCCATTGATGAAGCTGTCAGAGTTGGGAAGCAGAAAAATAATTACCAATTTTTTTTTTTACTATAATTGAATAGGACAATCATTTCTGTAGAAGGCTGATTCTAAGGGTACAGTGCCCTCAAATTCCCTATAATAAAATATTTACTGCTCTTTACCAGGATATTTCCCCCAAATTCAGTGTCAGTGACACACTGGTTTAAGCATTCCTTGACCCAATATACTAAACTCCCTAATCTAAATTTTAGCAATTTTCAATATGCTGTAACTTTTCAATATCCTACTTCAATATTATATTTATAGTGTATTCCCTTTGCTTCTGACACTAAAGTTTTAGCTAAAAGAAATTCATCAGGTTTGTCAGGCAAGATCTGTAGTCAAAGGCATACTGCTTATTTTTCCTGATGTCAATATGATAGCTACCCAGCTTTTTGCACCCCTGTTATCTACTTCACAAATTCATACAGATATGAAGTTTCAAAAGAACAAAATAACTAACATCTTTCTTTCCTCCAAAGAGATAAAAGTTATATTGCAGAGACAAATATGGAAAAGGATACTCACCATAAGTGCAAATCATTTTACTAGCTTCTCTGAAGAGAAGAATTCCATTAGGAGATGATACATCAAAATTCAAACGCTGGGATCTGAGAAATACAGCAAAAATTTAGACTACATGTACAGATAAATAAACAAAATATAGGATGAAAATACCCAGAATTCTCATTTATTAGAAGTAGCAACAGTACAATCATCCTTTCTTAAAAGTATCATTCCACTAAACAAGTGGTGACAAAATGTATGTGCTAATTTTTTACTAAAGATACTAGGACAATACAATTATTTTCATTTATTTGCTCATTCAAATAATTCATCTTTTATCTGTCAAAACGATATCCTGACATCCTACATTACAGACCTCTTAGCCCCCTTTCCTTTCATGCAAACGTCTGATAGATAATAATTAAAAAAAAACCAAGTATGTAAGTTTATATAGATACTTGTATAGAGATTTATATTTGAGATCTCCTGTAGTGCCTAATATACATCTTTAAAACAATGACAATATAACAGGAAATCTAAGTACCTTTAATACTGCTCATATTCATAATGGATCATCTGATACTTCAAGCATATTTCAAACACATTAAATTACATACGGGGCTATAGTTTCCACTGCACATAGCTCAAGTAAAGAGAAACAAATCCCAGAAGTTCTAAATGAGAACAATTTTACTTCCCTAGTTTCTGACAGGTCGGGGGACAGTCTGAAAAGGCAAAGGACTGATATGCCATCCTGGCATAATATTTGCTTTTTAAACATCACTTTGACTTTAGTTGGCTCTAATATGCCTTGCTGCTCTGCTTTCAACAAATAACCATATATTTCTAAAAGAATCAGTAAAAATATGAAACACATCATAGCAAAGAAACACCAGGAAGCAAAGATACTTTGCTAAGGAACAGAATACATTGCTGGTTCTCTCTGTTTTCAAAATGCTTTAGAATTAAGTGCAGTTATAACTTATTAGAAGTGCTATTAGAAACATTTGATGGCTGACATACAATTCTGATTAAAGAAATGTATGTACACAATTCACATTAGGTTTCAGAGAAATATAAACAAGATAACATCTTCTGATATTATAGATTTTTGCCAAGTAGTTCTGAGAACAATTGTGCTAGATATGAATTATCCATCTATGGCAGATATAAAATATATAATGTAATTATTTTTTTCCTTTAGTATTAAGTGTTTTATCAGTAATGTACTATTAATTATCTTGCTGAAAAACAGTAATTTAATAAAAACTAAATTTCTAATATAAAATATATAGCTACCCTTCCTTTAGTCTTTAAGGTACCTAGAGAACAGTTTTTAAAAACCCTAACAGCTTTCAAAAGAATAATACTCACATTTATTTATTTGCCAGGTCTTTTTCCACCTCTGGTTTTAAAATTTTTAAATTATTGCTGTGAAACACTCAGCACCAGAGATTAGAGATGCAATCCATACTCCTTCCCTGTCTGGATAGCTCCCTTCCAACACGCAGTTTACAAAGAGGAACTGATGAAACAGGATCGCTACGTGACAGGTAATCTGGTGCTAAGCCATATTCATAATGACACATTTAAAGTGGTAAAACCAATTAGCTTATTACAGTGTTTCTCTTTTAGGTACACCTTTGTTAATATTTATATGAGGAGAACCTGAATCTCTGCTTCTCTGTGTAAATCATAGGCTTAACTAGGCTATTCCTGAGAAGTGTTGTAGTTGCTATTTAAATAAAAATTGTGAGTGCATAAATCAACCACATACATGCGTTTTAGCACAAAGGAAGAAGGATACCTTAAAAGTCAAAGCAGGGACAATCCCCAGGGCTTTTTGAGACAAACTGTATGTCCATGAATTGCCCTTGGTGCCTCATCCACAAAATAAAGCATCTCAACTCAGAGACCTCTCAGCTCCTTTTCTCCTCTACAGAAAGCAGTGAAACGGTTAAAACCACCTTTCCTCCATTTCATGCTTTTGAATCTTTTAAATAATGATGGCTGTGGCCTTCCAACTTTTTCCCCAGTTGCCAGAGTCCCCATATACACCTAATTCTTTCTCCCCAAAGGTTTCAACCTTGTATCTCTAATTCTATTGCCTTCACTGATCATCTTAAGTTTTGGTTCCTGGGTTCTTGCTAAGCCTTAAATACACACACACTAGGCAGGAAAGTCTGATCTCTGATGTGTGCTACCAAATAGTAGATTACTTTTCCACCTGCCTAACACACCTCTTACCTGTTTTGCATTAGTTCTGCCATAAGTTTTAAGATGGGAGTTGTACATGCTGGCTCTCCATACCACTGCTCAATAGCCCTCTGAAGAATAGGAAGATATGTTGGGTACCTGTTATGAAGCTTGTTAAAGAATTTAAGGGTCAAAAGAAATACTGTTCCTGAAAATTGGTGCCACTGAAAAAGAAAAAAAAAAAAGGAATCCGCATTTCTTTTATGTGTAGCATACTTACGAAGCACCATGTAAGCAACGTATGATATTTACAGCATATTATACTTAATATTGTAGGAAAGGAAAATAAATTTAGTTCATGAAGGTAAAAACATTTGAACTGCTATTATCCGAGTTTCTTGCACATCAAATTACTGAAGAAAAAAATAGTGTTTATTATATAACTTTTATCAATAAAATACATAAAATTAGAAAGTGAAAGTGTTAGTAGCTCATTCATATACGACTTTTTGTGACCCCAAGGACTGTAGTCAGCCAGGCTCCTCTGTCCATGGAATTCTCCAGGCAACAATACTGGAGTGGGTTGTTAGTCCCTGCTCCAGGGATCTTCCCAACCCAGGGATGGAACCTGGGTCTCCCACATTGCAGGCAGATTCTTTACCACTGTGCCAGAAGGGCACTGTAAATAGTAAACCCCATGTATTTCTCTCTCAGCTTAGAAATTATCTACATACATTCTTTTCCTTTAAAAAAAAACTGTTAACTTAATCAGCTGTTTAGTTTCACTGTAGCCCCAAGGAACATTCGGGATGATAGCTTGAAGAAAAGCTTTCAGTTCAGTTCAGTCACTCAGTCATGTCCAACTCTTTGCAATCCCATGGACTGTAGCACGCCAGGCCTCCCTGTCCATCAGCAACTCCTGGAGCCTACTCAAACTCATGTCCACTGAGTCGGTGATGCCGTCCAACCGTCTCATCCTCTGTCAGCCCCTTGTCCTCCCGCCTTCAATCTTTCCCAGCATCAGGGTCTTTTCAAATGAATCAGTTCTTTGCATCAGGTGGCCAAAGTATTGGCGTTCAGCTTCCGCATCAGTCCTTCCAATGAATATTCAGGACTGATCTCCTTTAGGATGGACTGGTTGGATCTCCCTGCAGTCCAAGGGACTCTCAAGAGTCTTCTCCAACACCACAGTTAAAAAGCATCAATTCTTTAGTGCTCAGCTTTCTTTATAGTCCAACTCTCACATTCATACATGACCACTGGAAAAACCATAGCTTTGACTAGACGTGCCTTTCTTGGTAAAGTAATGTCTCTGCTTTTTAATATGCTGTCTAGGTTGGTCATAATTTTTCTTTCAAGGAGCAAGCATCTTTTAATTTCATGGCTGCAGTCACCATCTGCAGTGATTTTGAAGATCAAAAAATAAAGTCTGTCACTGTTTTCATTATTTTCCCATCTATTTGCCATGACGTAATGCGACCAGATGCAGTGATCTTAAGTTTTCTGAATGTTGAGTTTTAAGTGAACTTTTTCACTCTCCTCTTTCACTTTCATCAAGAAGCTCTTTAGTTCTTCTTCGCTTTCTGCCGTAAGGGTGGTGTCATCTGCATATCTGAGGTTATTGATATTTCTCCCGGCAATCTTGATTCCAGCTTGTGCTTCATCCAGCCCAACATTTCTCATGATGTGCTCTGCATTTAAGTTAAATAAGCAGGGTGACAATATACAGCTTTGATGTACTCCTTTCCCTCTTTGAAACCAGTCTGTTGTTCATGACTAGTTCTAACTGTTGCTTCTTGACCTGCATACACATTTCTCAGGAGGCAGGTCAGGTGGTCTGATATTCCCATCTCTTTAAGAATTTTCCACAGTTTGTTGTTGGCATAGTCAATAAAGCAGAAGTAGATGTTTTTCCGGAGCTCTCTTGCTTTTTCGATGATCCAGTGGATGTTGGCAATTTGATCTCTGGTTCCTCTGCCTTTTCTAAATTCAGCTTGAACATTTAGAAGTTCATGGTTCATGTACTGTTGAAAGAAAAGCTTTGGGTAGCTTTAATCTACTCTAGGTCAGTTTGCTAAAAGTAGGCCCATGTACACTAAAGGAGAAATTGTCAAACATCCTCATCAATAATGAGTGCATGCCTTGCATGCCTCTGGTAAGTTCATGCCTGAGACCACCAGATTCTGGAAAACTCTGACTCAGCTCCACTGGTCCTTTACCCACAACTGGCCTCCTCTTCACCAAATGCACACAGAATATAAAATTAAGCCCTAAAACTTCAGCAGAAAAAACCCTTCATACGCTACTAGCTTCATTTTTCTTTTCCTATCCCTAACGCTGTCTCTTTCTGATGTTTTCTAATACACTTGTCTTTGTTTCAGATGAAAGTGCTGAACTGAATCACTTCATGTTGTTCCTTTCCTGTGTGTTACGGGTAGTGACCTCCATGGTGAGGAAGACCACGATTTTCTTCCCTGCTCTTGGAATAAATTTCAAGTTCCTTGGCATGGCAAACAAGGTCCTTATCTGGTCCCTGCCTACGTGTGGTCTCATCTCTTAGTGCTCCTGCCCTTATCTATGGTTCAGCCATTCTTAATTCTCAGCAAATCCACTGATGCGGACTCTCCCTTGCCTCCATTCCTCTATATGATGTTTTTTCTGCCTAATACATTCCAAACTGTATTTCAATATCTAGCTCAAGTTTTACTTCCCCTGGGATGGTGAAATTTTCTTTTTTTTTGTCAAAGGGCATCAATCTCTTCCTCATCTAAGTTCACTCGAGCACTTTGACCACCACTCTTATAACAAACTGTATTACGGTTGACTGCTTGTATTACATGGAACAACAGACTGGTTCCAAATAGGAAAAGGAGTACATCAAGGCTGTGTATTGTCACCCTGCTTATTTAACTTATATGCAGAGTACATCAAAAGGAACTCTGGGCTGGAAGAAGCACAAGCTGGGATCAAGATTGCTGGGAGAAATATCAAGAACTTCAGATACGCAGATGACACCACCCTTATGGCAGAAAGTGAAGAGGAACTAAAAAGCCTCTTGATGAAAGTGAAAGTGGAGAGTGAAAAAGTTGGCTTAAAGCTCAACATTCAGAAAACGAAGATCATGGCATCTGGTCCCATCACTTCATGGGAAATAGATGGGGAAACAGTGGAAACAGTGTCAGACTTTATTTTTGGGGGCTCCAAAATCACTGCAGATGGTGACTGCAGCCATGAAATTAAAAGACACTTACTCCTTGGAAGGAAAGTTATGACCAACCTAGATAGCATATTGAAAAGCAGAGACATTAGGCTATGGTTTTTCCAGTGGTCATGTATGGATGTGAGAGTTGGACTATGAAGAAAGCTGAGTGCCGAAGAATTGATGCTTTTGAACTGTGGTGTTGGAGAAGACTCTTGAGAGTCCCTTGGACTTCAAGGAGATCCAACCAGTCCATTCTGAAGGAGATCAGCCCTGGGATTTCTTTGGAAGGAATGATGCTAAAGCTGAAACGCCAGTATTTTGGCCACCTCATGCGAAGAGTTGACTCATTGGAAAAGACTCTGAAGCTGGGAGGGATTAGGGGCAGGAGGAGAAGGGGACGACAGAGGATGAGATGGCTGGATGGCATCACTGACTTGATGGATTTGAGTCTGAGTGAACTCTGGGAGTTGGTGATGGACAGGGAGGCCTGGTGTGCTGAGATTCATGGGGTCGCAAAGAGTCGGACACGACTGAGTGACTGAACTGAACTGATTACCCATCTGTTCCATTAGACAGTGAATTTCTAAAGAGCAAAGACCTGTGTTTGCCCAGTATGTTCCTGCTGATTGCTGTCTGTCCGTCATATTTCATTAGAGATGTCAATTATTCCAAGAAGCCTCCATGACACCACCCTAACCCCTCCCACCTAAGAGTGTCTCCTGTACATGGCTCTGGTGCCCTAGTACCCTTTGTGCCAGTACTATCTCGGTGCTTCATCTCTCCTATCATACGGTTTTTGAGAGCAGTGCATAGGCAGTTATTGCACACATGTACCTGGCACAAAATGGATTTCAAAAAACATTTGTTGTGATAAATATGAGGTGTAGCGTACTTGATTAGACCTACCTATTCGATTCTTTTAAGCTGTGCATTTCACTTTGAAGCTTCAGGAAATACTTCACATAACATTCAATGAAAATAAGCCCTCAAATACCTTAAGAGTGTCATGCTCCCTAAAAATGCAAAAAGCAATACTTTTGACCCCCTAGATATACCATATTAAGGCTGTATTTGAATATATAGAAACAATTTACTTAAGTATTTATTGAAGGCCTGGTCTATAAATGTCTTATGACTGTTAGACTCTCTAGAGACATCAATGAACCAAACATTAGAACAATCCCTGCCCTCATGGAATTTATATTCTAGTAAGATAGAAAATTAAACATATATATGACACATTAAAAAGTACTACAAAGAAAATAAGGCAGAGATGGGAGATGATAAGTGTGTGTGTTTCCGAGATTTCAGTTGGATGAAAATGAAAAATACAAAATTAGTAAACTTGATTATTAACTCTATTTTGGCTACTGTCAGATAACTTAGTTTTATTTTTTCTATGGATTAGAAATCTGTTGCCTTTTTTTTTTTTTTTTACAGATGGTAAATGCTATGTGCTGTGTACTGTGCTAGGGGCCAGGGATCCAGAGATAGTAATACATGGCTTTTATTCCTGTGAATCCACGCTTCAGTATGGGTGGTAAACACGAAATAGGAATGCTCTGAGTACCAAGATTCTGAAGCAGTGCTGGCGGAGTACAAATGAGAAAATGCTCCACCAAGAGTGCTGAGCACAAAGTCAGTGCTCATGAGTGGGAAGGACCTGGAGCCTCACCAGGAGACTGAAAAGGCCCAAATCTCAGAACCTAAGAATATCATAAGCACCAGAAGTCCCTTTGCAAAGCATTCTTAAGACATTAGGGTCATCATATTTTTCAGAGCACACTGTATTCACTATGGGATCAGGCCTGGGGATATGAGAGGATGTTCCCTTTTCTGTGTGGAATGAGAGTGGGGCCAATTCTAATATGCTTCTGACAGAGGTGACTGCCACAGAGAAAATGAGTGATTACTGGAAGGCGGAGTTGAGTTCTACCAAGCAGGGAGGTTAAAGGGCTTCAGAGTGAGGGTCCCAGACTCAGATTATAGGGTGAGAATCAGAACCCATTCGAGGAGATTAATTTTCCAGTGGCCTTGTGAGAACTACATATATATGGATAGGAGGAAGACAGTGGGGAGCCCTTTGGTAGAAGTGGCACTGATCTAATTGCTTTCACCTAGAAAGATCTGTTCAATGAATTCTGAAGGTCAACACCAGATAAATAAAAAATAAAAAAGATTAATGATTTGTTATTGCCTTACAAGATGTTAAACATGAAAAACTGAAAAGCATGAGGTTTGCTTATTGACGACACCCATCCATCCATCCATCCAACCATTCAATAGTTACTTACTATGTGCTGGACCCCAACAAAGTATAAATTAGTAAAAATGTAATTCTTTTTCTCTGAGCTTTCACAGTAGAGAAGGCATTCTAGTATACTAGAAGGCAACAAAAGAGCTTTTGTTAAAACTTTTAGGAGATAAGAGTGTGAGGAGGTGGTTCCAGAACAGAAATAGGCTGTCAGTTCAGAGCTTATTGTTAAAGTATTCCCTGAATGTGAACCATCTATATCTTTGTTCATGGAGGCAAGTGCTGCTGGGACGCCTTCTGGCAGATGCCTATCTATCTTTCAACAGCTAGCTCAACTTTTACCTCCCTGGGGAACCTACTTCTTGCCCCAAACACCAACCTCTTTTTCTTCAAAGTTCATATGGTCCTTGGCATGTGTCTTTGTTACAATACATTGATGGTTTATTAGTTATTTATTACAGCTATTTATTACACTAGATTATGAGCTTCTAATGAGCAATCCACTTTACTCATTCTTATAAAAAGCAAACATTTTATTAATTTCTCATGCTTAGCACAATGTACTAAAAAAATCCTGCGGAATAGCACATTCTCAGGATTACTTTCTTCGCTACTTCAGTTTGTGCAACACACTGCTGACTATTTTCTTCTTGAAATACAATTCTGTTAGTCAATCAAAACTATTAATTACTTTATACCATCTATGGAGTAAGTTTTTCAGTTCCTTAGCCTCATAGTCAAGGGTCCCAGACAACCTGTGTCCAACCATAAAATAAGCAGTATCTTTGACAAAACATCTTTTCCACTACTCTCCTTCCTAAGTCTGTACTTAGACCAACAAAAAACCTCTTGCTTCACAATTCCAATAGTCCAATCCTACTTATTTGCTAAGATTCAGAGAAATATCTTCACCTTTACAGAGCCTTTCCTGATGCCCCAGATAAATGCAATCACTTTTATATCTTTTTTATGGCACTTACCATCTTCTATATTTTATTACAGTCATTTAGATAGTTACCTAACTGATTCTATTAAACCGTAAGCTCATTTTGGGGTAGGATCTAAGAAAAATCCCTCATGAATTTTAGCATAGTTAGAGAAATGTGCTGGATAGGTGAGCAAATCGGATTCCTTTGTCTCATTCCATATTAGGGAAAGGAACTCGCAACAGTGGTGGGGTGTATTTACTTTGTGCCAGACACTGTACTGAGCCCATATATGCACATATATATATATATATATGCATATATATGTGTGTGTGTGTGTGTATATATATATATATATATACACACGTTAGTTCACTCACTTCTTATAACATACCTGAGAAATAAATATTATTTGCCCTGTTTTATGGAGCAGAAAACTGTGATTCTGAGACATTAAGTAATTTACCCCAAACCCCACAGGTTGTTAAGTGGTAAAATCAGGACTGGAACTGTTCTAAGTTGTTTTCTGCCCCCCTTACAAATCTCATGGTCTTGACTTATCTTTGTATAATACGTTATGCATATTAATCAATAGCACTGATTGCATGATTGAAAACAGTGTAATCAAAGATCAGAATTATGACAATTAAAAGAATGAGTGTGAGGAAATCACATCATACACATTCCTTCATTTTTTTTTTTCAATTTCCTGCTGGATTTTTGACACTTCGGTCTGTGTATGATCTGGGAAAAGTTGAAACAAGGCGACTAAGTACACTGCAAGGTGAGATGCTTTTCACTGCTACGCTCTCACTACAGGGGTAAAGAAGCAGCAGCGACTCGTCTTCGGTCCTCTAGTAGTGGCACAGTCTACCAACATGGTTGCTGTGTAGTTCCAGGCGAGCTAGGCTTGGAAGGACACAGTGATAAGCAATGCAGTTTGTGTACCAGTTAATGCAGTCAGTGTTTATAGAAATGCTTTTAAATTAAACAGCTAACCACTAAAATACCATTTTATCAAATAATCACCATAAATAAAATGCATTTGACTCTAAGATGACATGTGCTCTTACAGGATGTTTCTTCTGCATGCTAAGGACTATTCAGAAAATTAAAGAACACACATTTTTTTTGTGGATAAAAGGCAAATAAACTTTCCCCAGCAGTAATGTGAGAACCATCACTGACGGTTTGACATATCAATATTTCAGGAAGAATAAATGACTTTCATATCTATGTTTTTTTAAAATCATATACTTACTCATTTTTATATTACTAGAATACTTTGGAAAGAATCTGTACTTTATCACCTGAAACTGCTTAAAGTATTTCAAAATATTTTAATAAAGCTCTTTGAATTATCAAATAATGTAACTTTTAAACAAATTTTACTATTATTATAAATATTTGCTCTTCATCCCTTGCCCAAAGGAAAACTATAAATCTTGCCTCAACTGAATGAACACCATTTATCATATTCATTTTGTTGTCAATACAATTATGAAAAGCCTTTGGCCTTTTCCCAAGGAAGCTGATTTGCTACTGAAACTCAATTATTATAAGCAAGGCCGGTACCAAGCCACCTCGTGTGGCAATCTAACATAACTTCCTGCATAACTGACACTTCGCCCTCCGCCCCTGACCCTAATAACACCGATGTCTCTGGGCAGAAGGAGTAGACAGTGGTTTCTAGTCCAAAACAAAACAGTAAGTCTCAAGGTTTTCGCGTTTGTTATTTTCTGCCATCTGCTGGACAAAAGTTTCATTTCTGATAGGTGCCCAAAAGAAGGAGCTAAGTGAGGAAATGAAAAGGGCTTAATTAAAAAGTTAAATTATAGTATGTTCTATAAATTTTAGGCAGTACCAATTATGACAGATATTTCTATTCTTTGATGGTTAAGGGGAACATTCTTATCTTAACGCTTGGTTAAGATTGTTGATGAGGAAAATGTGAAGCATTAATTGCTGGATATCCTAGAATTGTAGTTGGTTTCAAGACAATCATCAATTTTAAAGTGCCAAAATGAAGTTTTAGTAATTTTTTAAATAAATTAAGAGTTTTTGCTTTGTGAGCTTCTATTTGTGTTTAGAGAAATGGAAGAGTCATATGTAATACTTTCTATGTTAAAGTCTGCAGTCTGCACGTGTACTTTATACTGGTACAAAGACATATATGATTTCTCAGTGGAAGGAAATTCTTATCTCTAACCCTTCTATGGACACACAAATCTGATGAGGTAGGTTTTAACAGTAAGTAAAAATATAAGTCAGTATTCAAATTAATGTCAAACAATTTCTTTAACATGTGGAGATGTCCCTAAACTGTGCCCAGATCCTGTTATGTTTTTGCCATAAATGTGCCATCAGTTGAAGACTATCTTTAACAAGTTTCTTTTGCAATTTATGAGGGAGGTTTGATAAAAAGGGTTTGAAAAGAGCAACTGAGAAATAATGTAACTTAAAAAGGAAGTTGTTTAAGGTTACAGAATTTCTCTTATGCACTGATGGTTTCCTGTACTGAACACAAAGGCATGATAACATTATGTTACTTATATAACTTGCATAAACTATCACTTTCTGTTAAGATCAAACAGGATTCATGTAATACTGTTAAAACAATATTAATAGTAACATCTATGATTACCTGTTATGTTCCAGACATTATATTAATACAAAGTGCACTGCCTATTTCTATGGTTACAATAAGCCATGATACTGGATGTCTCTTTTTTTAGATGAGGAAATTCAGAGAGGTGAAAAAAATTGCCAAAGTTTACACAGCAAATGGAGACCTAGGAATTCAAGCCAGGTCTGCCTAACACCAAATCCATGCTCTTTTTATTCATAATGATGAGGCATTTCTGTGGGGGGATTTCATTTCCTTAATTTTTTTGCTGTCTGTACTAAGCCTTGGCAGTGGTAAATTCAAACTTTATATCAAGTGAAAAATTCTAACCATTTATTTTCCCCTTTTCTTGTCCATTAATGTTTTCATGATGATGAAACACTATAGCGTGATGAATTAATAAGCCTCAAAGAGAAAAAATGAAATCAGCTCTGCTATTTGAGATACAGTAAAAATCCAAGTCCCTCAGAAAATGCCAAATGGTAGGCTTCATTGATCTTGATTCAAAGATGTTAGCCCAAGAACCCTGCAACCCTCACATAAACAAATCATTTGGGGATGTGATTTTCAAGTTGTCAATATTTAATGGCACCAAAAAAGTGACCTCTCAGAGCTGGGTCTCCAAGTGCTGTGCTCAGTTGTCTGTGCTGCTGCCACTGTGCTGTAATTTTTAGCTGATTACACATTAGTTCATTTAGCTTTGTTTCCTCTTCCCTACTGTGCCATACTATTAAACGAAAGCCAGGGGCCTGGCATCCCTCTGTGCACAGAGCTGGTATTGTCACAGTGTAATAAGGATACATCCAGTCAAACAGCATGGTGTAGCTGGTCTTTGTGTTCAGTGCAAAGGCAATCCCTCGAAGATCTCTTGCCAGCCCGATCAACATACGCTGTCAGTGGGAAAGAGACACAGTAATTGATTTTCACGTTAGCACAGAGCAGATGGAGTAATAATCAGGCAATAATGACCACATATCTGATTTTGATTCATTAGCTAAAATGTCTCGCTCAGATCTCTTTCTATAGAAAGCCATAGACTTTTTAAGCAAACAGACCATCAGATCTGCTGACCAACTCTGCTTCTTATAAATTGAGCTAAGTCATAATTCCAGTGGCATAGAAACATTTAGATTAACATATTTTTTCCTGAATAATGCCAAATTAGAAAAAAAAAGAGGACCGATAATTCCACAAAACAGAAATGTAAAGGATCCAGACATTATAAAAACAATTCTTAACCACAGTGGCTTGTAAGAAATCCATCCCACTATGCAGTATGGAGTCTAACCTGAAAGCACACTGGCATTTAAAGATCCCTAAGGAATACTCTCAGTAACTTCGGACAACATAAAACTGGCCAGATGACCTACTGGTACTGTGACATACCCAGAATGGAACTCACATTCCCCAAGCAAGGAAAAGAGTTCTTCAATATCAGAAGACTTGCATTTAAACCCAGCTTTACTTCTTAACTGTAAGACTTTAAAGGAAGGCAATTTATCAGTCTCAGTTTTCTCATCTTTAAAAGGGGCTAATAATGTCTTTCTTACAGAAGTAGAGTCAGGAATAAATTTATATAAAAATGCCTAACAAGAGACTGATACATACATAAGTGTTCCATAAATATTTAGCTTTAGAGAAAACAAAACAAAAATTTGACTCTTAAACAAAAGAGATTTGATTTTACTCTGGACTCTTAATTAAGCTGTCATTAGGATGATGGTTGGGCAGAGAGAAAGAAAACCCATGAACAGATGCTAGAATGTCAGAACAAAGAGTACAAATAAACATAACTGCAAAACAAGGGGGTGTGATAACTGAGATATGTAACTGTGACTTCTGAAGATACTGTTTTCAGTGGAAATACTCTGCTAGAAAATGGTCTCTGAACTTTTTTTTAGTCAGATTTTCTTTTCCCTCATACTTTGGTAATAAATGAAAATCTCTACAGGAGGGCATTTAAATTAGCATTAAGGATCTGGAAGCCATTAAATCCTGACCATCATTTAATGGCTAAAAAATTTCAAAATCAGAAATAGTTTATCTGTCACAAAGATCTGTAATTTTTGATTCCCTGCCCTCCCATGCCCCATACCTAAAAGGTGACTCAATATAACTGGAAGTTTTTTTAATAGGAATATTCAGTTTCTATACTGCGTAACAGTTTATAGAATGATGGTAATCTGAATTTCTGAATCTGTAAACCCTGAATGTTTGTTTCTGCTTCTTTAAATAACTTATTCCTTTTCCTTTCATAAGCTTACCAGTACTTATTTTTCTATAATCGGCTAGTCTCTCTGTAGCTGTCTCATATGATTGCTACTTTAAAAACAAAACAAAACATACTTTGCCTCTTATGGAACCCATTTTCATCACCTGGAACCTTTCTTCTCTTTCTCAGCTTTCCATGTTTCTTGCAGCTTCCAGAACAAAATATGTCTTCTAAGAAGTCTTCTTTGAGCAACTCTATTCTAATTCTCTTTGCAGTCTTCCTATCAAAGTGGCCTTTTTGGGTTCTATTTTTATTACAGGTTACAGGCTACTCTTCAAATAATCTTAAGTTTTCACATATACATAAGGTACTCACCATTCAACTCTAAACTGGTCAATAGGAAAAATGAGTTTTAGTTTGTGTCTAGTGTAAAAGGCTCTAAAAATATTTTAGACTATCCTTATTACACAAAAAGGTTAATGTTTATTTTATCACAAATTTTTCTTGCTTAAAAGATCCAAGTTAATAAAAGGGCTCAAATCTATGAAATTATATCAATGTTTAATATTAGAAAACATTACTACAAAGCAAAGACAGCATATGACAATATAGTAACTATGTTTTCAATAGATTCAATTGAGCAGGAAAATGCAATGTTAATGTAAGAAACAGATTTATTATGCTCAATTTTTTATCTCAAAGCAGCAATAGTACTGAAATAATCTATACAGATGCTCAAACAACACTAAAGAAGTACTTTCTTGATAGTCAAAACATACCCAGTTTTGGTATGAGACAAGGAAAACTGTTAACTAGTTCAACCAGGCTACCAAACAATCTCAGAGAGCAAAGGGTGATCTGGCTGAAATTTAGGGGAGGAAGAGGCACGATTTACCATCTCATTTAAAACAGTGGATAGAGGTTTATTTCAAAAGTTACCTTTCTCCTATAGCTAGTCATACTTGACTAGTCTGAAAAATGAGAGGTCCTTATAAAGTGAGGCTGCTTTGGGGAATGGGCAGGTCTGGGGTGCCTAATCCTCAGGATCCTTTCTGGGATAGTTCAAGGAGAAACTGCTTGGCGTTTCAGCCTCCTGCATGGTGAACGGTTGTCTGTGTGCCAAGTGTGAGATGGATGGGCTGGGAAACAGCTGAAATGCGACTCCTTCCACCCTGACCCCCAAAACAGGGTTTCTAATGGAAAGTCTGACAGACCCTTTACTGTAGTGGCACTACTGGGGGCAGCTATAATATTATCCTCATAATTCTACTATATAATAACAACAAAGAAAAAGAAGGTGAAGGGTCATTGTGCTTTGTCTTTAGAATTAAGATGGCTGTCTTCATCCTTACAGCATACTCTTAATTCTGGAGACACATCTTAATAACCTCTAAATAGTTCCAACAAAAGAGCCGTGTCAGAGGAATGAGCAGGCCCCAAGGTGTTTCAACTGGAGTGTTTTCATCTGCCTTTATTGCTCTATCCCTCTCCAGAATTAAGGCAATAACCTGTGATAAATTATTCAGGAACTGCTACAGGGATCAAAGCAAAATCATTCTGTTAAAGTGCTGTTTGCAACATTTGGCACTTAGTGCGAAAACTTTTAATGTGCGCATGCTGAAAATCTAGGATTTTAAATAATTTAACATTGTGGAGTTTTTACGAAGGGACTAAAGATAGCAGGTTCCTATTTAACTGCTCCTTTATCCTCCTAGAAGTTTTCATTCATTTTCCTTAAAACCGATGACGTCATGGCCAAATCAAAAATGATGCATGGGAAGTCAGGGTATTGGACTGTATTTTACTAAGGGTACAATTATAGGGGGAAACATTTACTGTGAACTAATGCTTTAGAGCCAGGGTTGTCATGGCAGTTTCTTCCTTTTCCCCTTTACTTGGAAAAGAAAAACCCAAGACAAAAATTCAATGTTCTCTTCAATTTTATTAGGACTAAGTAAGAAAACAAAGCTATAAATTTAGGAGTTTTACAGCATTTCCTCCTCTCACAACCATATTTCAATTTGGCAATGTAGGTCCTTAATGTTTGTGCTCATCCTGAAATCTGCATTTGAAAAATATCTATAAACAGGGAGTTAGAAAATCCTGGTAAGGATTGCAAATTAAATGAATTTGGCAGTCCTGCGGCATTTTCATAGAGATATTTTAACAGCATCACCTCCTGTGGACTGGAATACTAAATACTTTATTGAAGAACAAAACAGTACTGTTTTTATCTTTAGTACTTGCAAAATGAAGTACCTGAAAGCACTTTTGCATGTATTATTTATTCATCATGATAGAAAAATAGCCTTAACCTAATAAATTACATTTAAAAGCATTTAGTGCAAAAGTTTTGTTTATGATAAAGCAACAGATTTACTTCTTTATCGGTAGCTTAAAGCACCAAGTTTTCTTTATACAAATTAGACAGATGGTGCTTACAGTAGAATTTACTAAAGGTCTGTCACAACAAATGCAGCCAAGCTGCATATTTAATCACTGCAGAATCTTGTCTACCTGCAGCTGCCAACTGCTAATCCAATTTCCCTGATAAATGTGGCAAGAGACACGATCAGCAATAAAGAGCATCTAACTCCATTTTCCTGCAGGGCGTCTTTTGATGAACATTTAGGACGGAAGCGCGGAGTGCACTGTGTGGCCTTGGTTCGTGGCAGCTGCATGCATTCTGAGGCACAGTTCTCAGGTTACTCACTTAATTCTGCCACTATCATTACGTTGCTATTGATCTCAGTAGCTGTTGCCTACACAGCATTACTCTAGATGAAGCTGAATCAGGCAGTTATCATGCATCAAACTTGCTCAAAAGCCTGGAGATTTCCCCTTAATTACTTGTGATTTTATTTGCAAATACCGTTAAAGTGTAATCAAGCAGTCACTTTCCAGGGTCGTTAAGAACTTGCTGGTTTAGGGATATATCACTGGAACTCCATTAAAAATGACTCTGGGAAGATGGTTTCTATCAAACTAGATGGGATTACATCAAAATGGGCTTGGAGTATAATGAAATCTTCAAATGAGACAAATGTAATTTTTAAAAAGATACTCTTTTTCAATCTTATTGCTTCTTTTCTGATATAAAGGGCAGCAATAGCCACCTTAAAGTTGCCAAGATTTACTTTCGGTCATTAAAAATATTTGGAAGACAACTGAAAATAAAGCTAACCTGAGTAGAAACTCTGGTGAAGAATTTCAGCAACATTACAAACACACAGAAAATCACTAAGATCTTTTTTTAGTTTTAAAATTCTATGACAATTGCATATTGATAAACATTCATTTCAAAAACTCTACTTCAAAATAAAAGGTACAGTGTTTGGTTAATTATTTCTTAGTAGATGAACTACGCTAAATAATCACCAAAGGCCATCATTCTTCTATTTGGCTTCTTAGTGCTAATATTTCTTTTTGGTAGAGAGAAGAGCTGTGCAAAATGATGGTCAGTATTTTCACCGTATCTCAAATAACAGTAAACATGATTCAAGTATCATCAGCAAAGGTGCCTACATTATTGGTATATATTCATTAGTCTTTTAAGAATATTAACCAGTGTCAGTCTATTTAATATAGCCCTGATGCATGAGAATTTCAGAAGGTGTTACTCCTATTTAGCAAATCTCGTGTTCCCCATCCCCCATATTAAAATATGGGGCTGTGTTGTCACAAACAGCTTGCTACACACTTAAGGATTTTACTAATAAAACATAATGTTGTCTTAGATATTATGACTGTTGCCACAGCTGAACTGACTTGTCAAATCAATCCTAATATGGCTCCCACAGGCACATAAAAACCTTATTTAGCTATCAGTTATCCTAATCACTTTGTTCAGTTTAAGAACGCAATACTTCAAGACCAGCTCCTATTTATACATATATGCCTAGCCATTTAATAAAGTCTTGATTTATATAAATTCTTGTTTTAAAAATATTTAGAGATGTGGTATTTTAGCATGTGTACATTGGCGCATTCCTCCATATAAATATGTTGAAACATACAGTGCGGGGTGGATGAGGGAATAGGGACGTTTATTTAAAGTGGTGTACTCATGAGAAATGTTCTTTTAAAAGATACTGCCATGGGAGACAAATATGTCATCTAATCATAAGCTGACTATCTGCAATCATTTGATAACCTCAAAGTCCATTTGTATAAGAAACTAGAAAAGCACTTATATGAAAAGTACACCTCGAAGACACATGTAAGTGGGAAATTAAGACTGATGGGGCACGAAGCACACACAAATATGCAGACCTTTTTCTGAATTTATACCTAGATTTTGTCCTAGAATGAACAAAATCACCTTTTCTCATGTTTGGAAACAAACCCACCTTTACATCTTCTTGTTTAAAGTTGTTATTGAATATCTGTAACACTGTTTCGAAAGAGACTGTAAGAGGCAGCATGAAATTTTCAAATTCATCCTCATCTTCGCCTATCAGAAAAACAAAAGGTCATCATGGTTTAAAATGCATGCTACTGTCCATTAGCCTTCACAGTGAGCGCTTTATTCAGGCTCAGAAACGTTCTCGAGAAGGGGTCAGCCTGCATTCACATCCGTATCACATTCTGTGCTTTGGCTCATTGAATATTCTGGTGTTTTGCCTTCTCTTTTGCACCAAATGAAATAGCAAAATTACTTACCAGCCATTTTTTTCTCTGGCTCTTTATTGGATCAAACAGACTCATGCCCCAGGCACCTCAGCCTTTCAGCTCTTAGGGCCCCCAGAGCTTCCCTAATGCCTCAAGGAAAGCCCCTTTCAAAGCCTCAGAGAACACGGTCTGTTTTCCTTTTCTCTTTAGGTGCCAAGGCCCTAAAGGACTCACAGACTCAGGTGCCCAGATAGTGCTAAGTTATTATTCTCTTTTATTTATGTTCTTTTTTATTAATTTGTTAAATAGATGTCAGGGAAACAGGATGGGGTCCTGCCAAAACAGGATGAGGTCCCTCATGGGTCATTATGATTTTAAGGACATTCTCCGTGAGTACACTTCTTTTTGCAATAAGCTTCTTTTTCTTTTTATAAAAGTGGGAAGAGACATCTTCTACTGTTTTTCACTATGAAGGTAGAATCTTCACTTAACATATGGATACGCACAATTGACAATTTACATTCTATCCTTCACAAGAGCAGGTTCCTTCAAATGAGAAAGTTTACTCATTCATCCTATGCCACAGGGAATTGTGAGCCCCACTTTACAGATGAAGAAACAAGCAGAGAAATGTTAAGTGACTTGCTCAAGGTAGCATACTTAGCTGGAGGTGGAACTATACTGTCTAGATCTTGTGATTTCTGTGCTATCATTTTTTAAATAGAGAATTAGAGAGGAAACAAGATCTCAGAGAAGAAGCCAGTGGTTCTCAAAGTTTTGTCCCTGCCCTAGCAGCATCAGCATCACCTGGGAATTCGTTAGATATAAAATTTCAGGTTCCGTCCCAGATTCAGCAATTTTTGTTTTAAGCAGCCCTCCAGGTAATTTCAGTTCAGTTCAGTTCAGTCGCTCAGTCATGTCCGACTCTTTGTGACCCCATGAACCGCAGCACACCAGGCCTCACTGTCCATCACCAACTCCCGGAGTACACCCAAACCTATGTCCATCGAGTCGGTGATGCCATCCAAACATCTCATCTTCTGTCGTCCCCTTCTCCTCCTGCCCTCAATCTTTCCCAGCATCAGGGTCTTTTCAAATGAGTCAGCTCTTTGCATCAGGTGGCCAAAGTAACTGGGAGTTTCAGCTTCAAAATCAGTCCTACCAATGAACACCCAGGACTGACCTCCTTTAGGATGGACTGGTTGGATCTCCTTGCAGGTAATTTAGATGCATGCAAATGTTTGAGAAACACTGGCCTACATGTTATTCTACAGATATGGAGGGTGGACATGAGTTTGAGCAAGCTCCGGGAGACAGTGAAGGACAGGGAAGCTTGGCATGCTGCAGTCCATGGAGTTGCAGAGAGCTGGACATGACTGAGTGCCTGAACAACAACAACAGGAGGGTGTGGTCCAAGGCAACATACACAGAAAATCAATGGCAGAATCAGGACCTTTTGACTCTTAAGGAGTGGCTGATCTGGCTTGATCCTGATCTTTGGTGACTTCTCTTTTCCCTTTAAATGTATACACTTTGTTTCTGGAGTCCAACAGATTCAGGGACTTCGCTTTGCTGACAAAGAGATGTCAAAAGGCCAATGATTCTTTCCTAGTATGCTGTTTAACACAAGGATCAGGGTACTAGGTGAAGGGAAACCAAAGTACAGTGACCTCATGGTGCAATGGCAGCGCGTCTGACTTGAGATTAAAATCTCCGCTCTGCAAAGTCGACTACGCAACCAAGTTACTCCTCTTAGACACACCCTCTGTCAACTGGTGCTAACATTAGAGATCTTTACAGGAGCCAGTTTTATTCTTCAAAGCCTAGGTTAAATGATAGCTTTCCCAATGTCTGAATCAAACTCCCCTTCAAATACTCTCTAAGATTCTACTACAAGCTTTCCCATCTCCCTCTGGGTTTCCACAGCATTTTGTTTGATTCTTTAGATGGCCTTTGTCAGTCTGATGGGAATGGCAGATATTTTGGCAGATAGCTAACCCTAACACTAAAAATACCACCTACATCATTCTACCACTACCAGCATTAGATGAAGGTTATGTGGGGATTAAATGAGATAAAATTTATAACATGTGTATGTAAATGATTACATCTATCAGCCTACAATGACAGTATCTCTGGCTTTGCTCCTGGAGAGCTGAAACTGCATCTTTTTGCTTCTGTGTGAAGGAGAATGATGTAGTAAGACCCAGCGATAAACAGACCCAGAGTCTGGCTCCACTATGTATTTTTCAAGTATGGATATTTGCACTTTGAGTCTCAGTTTTCTCATCTATAAAATAAGAAAGAATACTTATCTTTGAAGATTACTGTGTTTATTAAATGTTTTAACACACACACAAAATAGATGATGCACTTAGAACAGTGCCTGGTATGTATTAGGGAAATAGTGTATGTGAATGAAAAGTAGTTGCTCAATTAAAGGTAAATTTTTAAAACATCTTATTTTCTTAACACCAAAGACAGAAAAATTACTAACTGAAGTAAACATCAATTCCTTACATATATAATGCATTATATATGTATATGTATATATGTATACATATGTATATATGTATATTTAAACTATGTAATCTCACTCTTTTAAAGATGGGATTAATGAGAACAGTGATAATGATCACTGCAGGCAGATAGGGTTCTAAAAAGAATGGATGCTTGGAAAGTTCTACGCTTGAATCCTGGTTCTGTCAGTATTAGCTGTCTGGTTTTGGGTAAATTCCCTTCACTCATCTGTAATTAAGAGACATAATATTTACTTCTTAAAGGTAGCTGTGAGGATTAAATGACAAAACACCCGTATGCCCTGTTGCTTAGTGTCTGGCACTTAAAAATGATAGCCAGGAACATTTTTGTTGTTTTGAGCGTAACGTGAACTTAAGAGGTGATTATGGTGGTCAAATAAAGTGTGACAATGAGGTCGCCAGCCCAATATCTTTCCTCTGGGAGCAAGGTAAGGATGTTTACTCAGAACAAAGATAAACTCAGAACTTGGAACATTTAAACCCTTCACTTAGTAAACTGAGTTACAGATTTAAAAAATTCCTGACTATCTCTTTCCTCAATCAAAGTTTGAGACAAACAAGGACGTTAGGAGCGTAAGAGAAAGCCACCAAATTGTGAAGGGAAAAGTCAAGATGCAAATACTAAAGAAAGCAATGTGAGCAGCAATTCTACTTAATGTCACTTCCTCAGAAAGGATTTCCCAGACCGCTCTACCCAAACAGCACCCCAGGCAGTCCTCCACCCTCACCCACCTTCCAACCGCATAGACTACTTCGCTTTTCTTATGAGACTTACTATGATTGGCTATTAATTTGCTTATTTATTCACTGTCTTTCCTACTAGAATGTAAGCTTCTTGGGGAAGGAACCCAGTCTGTTTTCATCATGACTGTATTTCCAGTGCCTAGAAAAGGGTCAAGAATTTGTGTAGTGACTGGATAACAATAGCTATTTCTTGAGTACGTATCATGTGCAGCCAATGAATCTGGTACTTAATCTACTTAACAAACACCTATGTAGCCTTTACTACCTTCAAAGCACAGTTACACCAATAATGGTCACAACAATCCTATAAAGTGGTATGATTATTTCCTTCAATTTAATGTGAACAGAGAGGTTGAAGGAGTTAAGCAGTTTGTCCAACATCTTCTGGCTGGTAAATGTCAGTGAACCATGGTCTCCAATTAGTTCTGCTTTACTCCCCAACTCTACTTCATGTTCTTCCCTTCTATGTCTCCGACAGGGTGGAAGGGGTCGGAGGTAGGGACTGAAGTCAGGGTCACAAAATCTTAACTTTGCAGTTGCATGAAATTAGAAGAAGGTGAAGAGCAATTAGCTTGGTTCTGGTGAGAAAAAGGGACTCCTCCACAATGACTTGAGTTTAAGGTGGGCAAATGAGGAATATTGGTGCATTATTCCCATAGAAACATTTATGTGCCAATTAGCACTGTTCCTATTACTGCAATGATATGTTGTATCATCTCAGCTGGAAAACTGGTCATTTTTGTTTACTCATGTGAAACACTTTATACATCTATTAAAGATTTTTCCCCATTGTGTTACCGACAAAGGTATCATTTACTGTTGTACATAAGAAAAAAGAAAATGTGTTCTTACAACTTCATATTCAAGTATGTAGTCATATATTCAGTATGCCAAATCTACATGTGAACATTTTATGAATAATAATGGAAGCTGCCAGTTTCTTTTTTCTAACAAGACAAGGGCTCAGACACCAGTATAATGTGAGAGGTTGAAGTGTCAATTTATAGGCTACTATTTTCACTGGCATCAGGAAAAGTAAATATTAACATAACACTCTAAGTTCTCAGTCATGCATAGATAAAAACAATATTCTTCAGGTTTTAGGGAGATACCCAAAGCTAAATTCCCTCTACTGGATTTCCAACGACCTGATTCAACAGAAAGTTACTCATTTTTGAATTTCAATTTTTTTTCCTTTGGCGAAGTCACATTAAAATACAAATAGTAACTATTTTAGTATGTTGGCTCTTAGATATTTTATTTATAGGATATTTCATTTGTTATTTTGTATAATTTAAAATCTAGATTGGTGGGAATGTAAAATGGTGAAGCAAATATAATATGATTTAGTGACTGTGGAAAACAGTTTGGTAAGTACTGAAAAAGTTAAAAACAGAGTTGTTATATGACCCAGCAATTTTATTCCTAGGCATATGCCCTAGAGAACTGAAAGCATATGTCCCTACCAAAACTTAACATATGAATGTTCAGAGCAGCATTATCAAAATAGCCAAAAGGTGGAAACAACCTTACTGCTTATCAACTGATAAATGGATAAACAAAATGTGGTATATCCGCACAGTGGAATATTAGCCAAAAAAAGGACTAAAGTGCTATATATGCTAAACATAGATGAGCCTCAAAAACATCATGGTACATGAAAGAAGCCAGATACAAAGGCCACATATATGACTCCACTCATATTAAATGTCTAGAATAGGCAAATCCATAGAGATAGACAGTAGATGAGTGGCTCCCAGGAGCCAGGGATAATGAGGGGATGCTATTTTACAGGTACAGATAATGGTAATAGTTGCACACTAAGTGAACATTCTAAATACTACTGAATTATATACTTTAACAGGATGAATTCTGTGGTATGAGAATCTTAACATGCACCACCCCCCCAAAAAAAACTACCACCACCAAATACCTGGGTTCCCCCCTCTTACCTGTAAACAGTGAAACTTCTCATTTCCTCAAATTCAAATAGCAGATAGATTACTGGGGAGCTGAGGGAGTGACCAAGGAGAAGCAAGTAATACGAATACTTACGGTAATAGTAAATGATGGTAGCCAACAGTTACTACCTGTTGTACTACCAGAGGATTTATTGTATAATATGTATTGTCTTGGAGAAGGCAATGGCACCCCACTCCAGTACTCTTGCCTGGAAAATCCCATGGATGGAGGAGCCTGGTAGGCTGCAGTCCATGGGGTCGCTAAGAGTCGGACACGACTGCGCGACTTCACTTTCACTTTTCACTTTCATGCATTGGAGAAGGAAATGGCAACCCACTCCAGTGTTCTTCCCTGGAGAATCCCAGGAACCGGGGAGCACGATGGGCTGCCGTCTATGGGGACTCACAGAGTCAGACACGACTGAAGCGACTTAGCAGCAGCAGCAGCAGCAGCAGCATGTATTGTCTAACTCAATGAAACTAAGCCATGCCCATGGGGCAACCCAAGATGGGCGGGTCATGGTGGAGAGAGTCTGAAAAGGCAAAATGATAGGATACTGAAAGAGGAGCTCCCCAGGTCAGTAGGTGCCCAATATGCTACCCAGTTGTGGATGTGACTGGTGATAGGAGCAAGGTCCGATGCTGTAAAGAGCAATATTGCATAGGAACCTGGAATGTCAGGTCCATGAATCAAGCCAAATTGGAAGTGGTCAAACAAGAGATGGCAAGAGTGAATGTCGACATTCTAGGAATCAGCGAACTAAAATGGGCTGGAATGGATGAATTTAACTCAGATGACCATTATATCTACTACTGCAGGCAGGAATCCCTCAGAAGAAATGGAGTAGCCATCATGGTCAACAAAAGAGTCCAAAATGCAGTACTTGGATGCAATCTCAAAAACGACAGAATGATCTCTCTTCATTTCCAAGGCAAACCATTCAATATCACAGTAATCCAAGTCTATGCCCCAACCAGTAACGCTGAAGAAGCTGAAGTTGAATGGGTCTATGAAGACCTACAAGACCTTTTAGAAATAACACCCAAAAAAAGATGTCCTTTTCATTATAGGGGACTGGAATGCAAAAGTAGAAGTCAAGAAACACCTGGAGTAACAGGCAAATTTGGCCTTGGAATATGGAATGAAGCAGGGCAAAGACTAATAGAGTTTTATCAAGAAAATGCACTGGTCATAGCAAACACCCTCTTCCAACAACACAAGAGAAGATTCTACACATGGACATCACCAGATGGTCAACACCGAAATCAGATTGATTATGTTCTTCGCAGCCAAAGATGGAGAAGCTCTATACAGTCAACAAAAACAAGACCAGGAGTTGACTGTGGCTCAGATCATGAACTCCTTATTGCCAAACTCAGACTGAAATTGAAGAAAGTAGGGAAAACCACTAGACCATTCAGGTATGACCTAAATCAAATCCCTTATGATTATACAGTGGAAGTGAGAAATAGATTTAAGGGACTAGATCTGACAGATAGAGTGCCTGATGAACTATGGACTGAGGTTCGTGACATTGTACAGGAGACAGGGATCAAGACCATCCCCAAGAAAAAGAAATGCAAAAAAGCAAAATGGCTGTCTGGGGAGGCCTTACAAATAGCTGTGAAAAGAAGAGAAGTGAAAAGCAAAGGAGAAAAGGAAAGATATAAGCATCTGAATGCAGAGTTCCAAAGAATAGCAAGAAGAGTTCAGAAAGCCTTCCTCAGAGATCAATGCAAAGAAATAGAGGAAAACACCAGAATGGTAAAGACTAGAGATCTCTTCAAGAAAATTAGAGATACCAAGGGACCATTTCATGCAAAGATGGGCTCGATAAAGGACAGAAATGGTACGGACCTAACAGAAGCAGAAGATATCAAGAAGAGGTGGCAAGAATACACAGAAGAACTGTACAAAAAAGATCTTCACGACCCAGATAATCACGATGGTGTGATCACTCACCTAGAGCCAGACATCCTGGAATGTGAAGTCAAGTGGGCCTTGGAAAGCATCACTACGAACAAAGCTAGTGGAGGTGATGGAATTTCAGTTGAGCTATTTCAAATCCTGAAAGATGATGCTATTCAAAGTGCTGCACTCAATATGCCAGCAAATTTGGAAAACTCAGCAGTGGCCGCAGGACTGGAAAAGGTCAGTTTTCATCCTGATCCCAAAGAAAGGCAATGCCAAAGAATGCTCAAACTACCACACAATTGCACTCATCTCATAAGCTAGTAAAGTAATGCTCAAAATTCTCCAAGCCAGGCTTCAGCAATATGTGAACCGTGAACTTCCTGATGTTCAAGCTGGTTTTAGAAAAGGCAGAAGAACCAGAGATCAAATTGCCAACATCCACTGGATCATCAAAAAAGCAAGAGAGTTCCAGAAAAACATCTATTTCTGCTTTATTGACTATGCCAAAGCCTTTGACTGTGTGCATCACAATAAACTGTGGAAAATTCTGAAAGAGATGGGAATATCAGACCACCTGACCTGCCTCTTGAGAAATCTGTATGCAGGTCAGGAAGCAACAGTTAGAACTGGACATGGCACAACAGACTGGTTCCAAATTGGAAAAGGAGTATGTCAAGGCTGTATATTGTCACCCTGCTTATTTAACTTATATGCAGAGTACATCATGAGAAATGCTGGACTGGAAGAAACACAAGCTGGCATCAAGATTGCTGGGAGAAGTATCAATAACCTCAGATATGCAGATGACACCACCCTTATGGCAGAAAGTGAAGAGGAACTCAAAAGCCTCTTGATGAAAGTGAAAGAGGAGAGTGAAAAAGCTGGCTTAAAGCTCAACATTCAGAAAAAGAAGATCATGGCATCTGGTCCCATCACTTCATGGGAAATAGATGGGGAAACTGGAAACAGTGTCAGACTTTATTTTTGGGGGGCTCCAAAATCACTGCAGATGGTGACTGCAGCCATGAAATTAAAAGACGCTTACTCCTTGGAAGGAAAGTTATGACCAACCTAGATAGCATATTCAAAAGCAGAGACATCACTTTGTCAACAAAGGTCCGTCTAGTCAAGGCTATGGTTTTTCCTGTGATCATGTATGGATGTGAGAGTTGGACTGTGAAGAAGGCTGAGTGCCGAAGAATTGATGCTTCTGAGCTGTGGTGTTGGAGAAGACTCTTGAGAGTCCCTTGGACTGCAAGGACATCCAACCAGTCCATTCTGAAGGAGATCAGCCCTGGGATTTCTTTGGAAGGAATGATGCTAAAGCTGAAACGCCAGTACTTAGGCCACCTCATGCAAAGAGTTGACTCATTGGAAAAGACTCTGATGCTGGGAGGGATTGGGGGCAGGAGAAGGGGACGACAGAGGATGAGATGGTTGGATGGCATCACTAACTCGATGGACGTGAGTCTGGGTGAACTCCGGGAGTTGGTGATGGACAGGGAGGCCTGGCGTGCTGCGATTCATGGGGTCACAAAGAGTCAGACACGACTGAGCGACTGATGAACTGATGTATTGTGTGAAGTACTTTGGTATTAGTGATAAGTAGGAATGGTAGGCTGAATAATGGCCCTCCAGAGATGTCTACACCCTAATCCTTGGAATCTGTGAGTATGTGACAAAAGAGAATTAAAAGGCTGCTAATCAACTGACTTTAAAATAGAAGATTATCCTGGGTTATCCAGGTGGGTTTCATGTAATTGCAAAGGTCCATAAATGTTTTGGAAGCAGAAGGGGGAAAACCAGAGAGACGACAGAATGAGAAGAATTTGATGGACCTTGGAAAAGGAGATCATGGACCAAGGACTTAGGTAGCCTCTAAGTTGAAAAAGTCAAGGGAACATAATCTTTCTTAGAGCCTACAGAGAGGAACACTGCCCTGCTAACACTGATGGTAGCCCGCTGAGACCCATATCGGACTTCTGATCTTCAAAGTTATAAAATAAATTTTTATAATCTTTAAGCCATTAAATTTGTGGTAATTTGTTAAAATCGCCCAGTAGGCTCCTTTGTTCATGGAATTCTCCAGGCCCGAATACTTGAGTAGGTAGCCATTCCCTTCTCCAGGGGATCTTCCCAACCCAGGGATTGAACTTGGGTCTCCTGCATTGCAGATGGATTCTTCCATCTGAGCCACCAGGGAAGCCCCAAAACAGTAATAGGAAACTAATATATCAGTAAAGATCAGGTCTAATGCCATGAAGCTCTTAATAAGGATTAAGAGGAGAGGCACAGAATGAGACACAAAGGCAGTGAGTGAAGAAGAAAACAACTGATCCTCCATATCCATAAGTTCCACATCCTTGGATTCAACCTACCAGAGATTAGGAATATTCAGGAAAAAAAAATTCTACAACTGTCCGAAAAGTAAAACTTGAATCTGCCATGGCTGGCAACTATTTATATAGCATTTAGATCATATTAGGTATTACAAGTAATCTAGAGATGATTTAAAGTATACAGGAGGATGTGTACACATTATTTGCAAAACTATGACAATTTGTTTTAGGGACTTTAGCAAATGCAGATTTTGGTACTGGTGGGGGATGGTAGTCCTGGAACCAAGGCCCTGTGTATACTGAAGGATAACTGCAATCTGTTTAAAACCAAGGACCAGCTTCCCTGGTGGTCCAGTGGTTGAGAATCCGCCTTGAAATGTAGGGTACCACCTGTTGGATCCCTGGCCGGGGAAGACCACACATGCTGTGGGGCAACTAAGCCCGTGTGCTACAGCAGCTGAAGTCAACATGCCTAGAGCCAGTGCTCTGCAACAGCAGAAGCCATGCAATGAGAAGCCCCAGTGCAGCAACCAAGATGCATGTGTGCGTGCTCAGTCATGTTCAACTCTTTGCAACCCCATGGACTGTAGCTCAACAAGCTCCTCTGTCCATGGAGAGTGGGCTGCTATTTACTTCTCCAGGGGATCTTCCCAACCCAGGGATCAAACCCACATCTCCTGCATTGGCAGGTGGATTCTTTACCACTGAGCCGCCTGGGAAGCCTGGCAATGAAGACCCAGTGCAGCCAAAAAATAAAAAAATTCAAAACCCCAAGCACCAAGAGTAATATCATAAAAGAGCCAGTGACTTCTACAGATCTAGGCCCACATTTTCTGCTGTTCCCCAGTACTTTATGACGATAGCACTTCTAAAGTTATTAGAAAAAGGCTTGAGAAATGTGCATAGCTAGATTTAACTTGGGCCCAAACTTGGTTTGTCAGTTTCCCTCTAAACTACCAAGGAATTTTAGTTGGCTGTGAGATGACTTAGGGTTTTGGGCAGGATGTTCTAGTATCAGTCAGGAGAAGTCATCAGCTGCACTGATGTAGAACAGCTGAATTACGGGTGTGGATTCGCCTCATTTTGAGGTCCCAGTGTCTGTCCGTGAATGCCCCTAACAGTGCATTCAATAAAATATTTGTCATAATTAATTAATATATACTGAGTGCTTGTTTTGTGAAAGGAATTGTTCCAGGCCCTTTCACACATGCTTATCTTATTTAAACCACATGCCAGTTCTTCAGAGTAGGTATCTCCATTTAATAGATGAGAAAATTGAGGCACACCTTAATTCTTCTCCCTAGGGAACCAGAATGTTTATTTTAGTTCCCAGGAGAAAAATACATTGTCCTACAGAAGATTACTTATTTCTTGTCTAAGAAACCTTTCCTAAAAATTTCTCCCCTGAAGCATCTCATTCCCTGGGGTGCTCTGGACTCTACCCTCAAAACCAGGTAAGTTATTAAAACTGGATCTGAATTTAATGGGCTGCTTTCTGCCTACAGGGCCAGCTAATTAGTCTTAATTATCTCATTATAGATTCTAAGTATTTCCAGCTGCTTTTTTACCCATTATTGCCCACTCCCTCCTCAACCCCAACAAATGTCTATTTCCCAGATAGTCTCTGCCAAGTCGTGGACACAAGTGATAGACGTTGAGGTATCCTTCCTATCTGTCAGAACACTGACTATTTCGGATCAAGCTTCTCACTCACTAAATCCTCCTGGGATATCTATCTACTTCTGTGTCCTTTTTTCCATGAGAAGAAATATGCTTTAGCCAACTATTAGACCTAAGAAAAAATTTTAAAACTACATTTGACTTTCACTGACCACAGAACTGTAATATACCAATATAGGACAAATAATAAACACGAATATTATCTGTTTAGATAGAAGTTTGGAAAGTAATCCCTTCTTCCCTCCAGCCTCAAATCATTCATTCAGTCCAAGTAGTTCAAATAAAAATGAAGAAAAAGTTACATTCCCTAATTGATTTGAGAAAGTGACAGGCAAAGGAACAGCAAAAGTGAATATATGGTCAGAGGGCTACAAATTATATGACTGACCTTGGGCAAGTCATTGAATCTCACTTTCTTAACAGATAAACAATGCAATGATACCCATTTCATGTAGGCTGTGGTGAAGATCAAATAGGAAAATGTATGTCAAAGTGGTCTGCAAACTATAAATTTGTAAACAAATGTTAGTTATTATTAATAAAGAAAAGGAGTTTCCTCTGTATTTTCACTTCTTTCTTTAGCAGCTACTTCTAGAATACTCTTCCAATCCCAAAGAAAGGCAATGCCAAAGAACGCTCAAACTACTGCACAATTGCACTCATCTCACACACTAGTAAAGTAATGCTCAAAATTCTCCAAGCCAGGCTTCAGTAATTCGTGAACCGTGAACTTCCAGATGTTCAAGCTGGTTTTAGAAAAGGCAGAGGAACCAGAGATCAAATTGCCAACATCTGCTGGATCACAGAAAAAGCAAGAGAGTTCCAGAAAAACATCTATTTCTGCTTTGTTGACTATGCCAAAGCCTTTGACTGTGTGCATCACAATAAACTGTGGAAAATTCTGAAAGAGATGGGAATACCAGACCACCTGACCTGCCTCTTGAGAAACCTATATGCAGCTCAGGAAGCAACAGTTAGAACTGGACATGGAACAACAGACTGGTTCCAAATAGGAAAAGGAGTACGTCAAGGCTGTATATTGTCACCCTGCTTATTTAAATTATATGCAGAGTAAGTACATCATGAGAAACACTGGACTGGGAGAAACGCTGGACTGGAAGAAACACAAGCTGGAATCAAGATTGCCGGGAGAAGTATCAATAACCTCAGATATGCAGATGACACCACCCTTATGGCAGAAAGTGAAGAGGAACTCAAAAGCCTCTTGATGAAAGTGAAAGTGGAGAGTGAAAAAGTTGGCTTAAAGCTCAACATTCAGAAAACTAAGATCATGGCATCTGGTCCCATCACTTCATGGGAAATAGATGGGGAAACAGTGGAAACAGTGTCAGACTTTATTTTTTGGGGCTCCAAAATCACTGCAGATGGTGACTGCAGCCATGAAATTAAAAGACGCTTACTCCTTGGAAGAAAAGTTATGACCACCCTAGGTAGCATATTCAAAAGCAGAGACATTACTTTGCCAACAAAGGTCCTTCTAGTCAAGGCTATGGTTTTTCCAGTGGTCATGTATGGATGTGAGAGTTGGACTGTGAAGAAGGCTGAGCGCCGAAGAATTGATGCTTTTGAACTGTGGTGTTGGAGAAGACTCTTGAGAGTCCCTTGGACTGCAATGAGATCCACCAGTCCATTCTAAAGGAGATCGGTCGTGGGTGTTCTTTGGAAGGAGTGATGCTAAACCTGAAACGCCAGTACTTTGGCCACCTCATGCAAAGAGTTGACTCACTGGAAAAGACTCTGAAGCTGGGAGGGATTGGGGGCAGGAGGAGAAGGGGATGACAGAGGATGAGATGGCTGGATGGCATCACCGACTCGACAGACACGAGTTTGGGTAGACTCCGGGAGTTGGTGATGGACAGGGAGGCCTGGCGTGCTGCATGCAATTCATGGGGTCGCAAAGAGTCGGACATGACTGAGCGACTGAACTGAACTGAACTGAACTTCCCTTTTTATTCAAGTCGTTTACTTGCTATTTCAGATTTTTCACATTTAAGCTAGAGATATCTTCAGGTGCCAATTACCTATTAGAAGCCACAAAGGTACATGGATATTATGCTACCTTCATCCCTAAAGAGAGAACCCTCTCTTAAAGTCCATAAACATCATTTTAATATTAGTACCCCTGTGATCATGAAAAGTATGACTGCTTGTAAGAGTCTGGATATCTGAGGAAAGCACTGCTCACTCAGATCCCATCAACATGCTTCTCATCGGAGTAGTTCAAGATAAAGAACAATCATAAAGTGTCCAAGGAAAATCAACTATGACACTGAGCAATTCTAAATTTGTGGTTGGTAAAAAACTTAATCTGCAACTAACAATATTTAGTTCTCTGCAAAACAAAAAGGTGTATTGTAGCTCGCTCCCACACTTCCCCTCTTTAATATTTGTCAACTGAATTCACCTCCACTCAAATTAAACAAAATAGAAGGTTTTTATTTATTCAAGTATTTTACACTGAACAGCTCCCTGGAGGTTCTCCATTTACTGGCTTGGGTAATATTATCTTTCCTTTAGTTTATTAGATTGACAAAGTTAATTTAAAAATAACCTTGGGAACTTTAAGTGATTCTTGGAAGGGCTAACATGCATGCACATATGGTTGGTCACTATTTTTTTCTGTATGTATGTTGTCTCATGAAGGGTTTTTCTTACATTAATTTTTATAATTTCTTAAAATAAAAAAAAATGTTGCCAACATAAAAATCGTCTTTCTGATGATGAAATGCTTTCAATTCTGTTCTTCATACAAGTGAACATTTTGTCTAGTTTAGCCAAAGAGCAATTTGATAAAGTGGTACAACTGTTTACTGTCAACACCCCACCCCCAACATTTTAATCTGAAATACAACCTGGGGCACATAGCATCTAATTAAATTCATACAAAGTACAAATTACTGAATAGAAACCAAAATGCATTTCAAAGTAAATACCAATTAATGTGACACCCAATTTCTTCCCCCTTTTAAATCACTCCAGTGTGCATGGCTTATACACAAAGACTATTCAATTTCTTTGTAAGATTCAATTAGAATATGCTTTATATTTCAATCCACGAATCATGTCCAATGCTCTGCAAGCAGGTTGGCTAGGCATTTTTTCTATGCTGTTTTTTTTTAAATCACTGATATAAAATGTTCGTCTTTAATTTTTTTGTTTAATTTGAGAAGAATTCTCATTATCTAATATTTCCCTCATTTAATACATGGATCTTTGAATTTGACAACATCACTATCTCTTTTTTCCTTGTTTTCATGAAAGTGAACACCCAACAGAAAACTATAAAGCCATATATATAGGGATTCTGATAGCAACATCTAGTCAATCTAGCTTGTGAGACAGGCTTCAAATAATAAAACTGTGTTCAACAACACTCAACAAATGCTTGTCTATAAAGTAATAACTAGTAATAACTTGAACAGAGAGCAACAAGTGACTCATTGAGCACAAAAGTGGCCAAGTGTCGATAAACACTTGCAAAAGCAATCAGCCACTTGATTTGTTTTGTCTTCGAGAGCCCAGTGATCAAACGACTCCCAGAGAGAGACCATGGCAGGCGGAGCTGAACTCAGGAGCCAGGACGATGGCATGGTGTGTCCTTTACTCACCAAATACTAACTGAGCACCTACAATGTAGAGACGCTGAGACTGGTACGAGAAAAGATGAAGAAGGCAATATTTATACTCTAAAGAAGGTCAACACACTTGGGGAAGAAAAGGAACTCTGGTTTGTAACAAGGGAAGGAAGCTCTGGCAATATTTACTACAAATCATCACTTGATGCTTATAATATATGTTTAATTATTTTTAAAAGTGAAAAAACCCTATTAAATAAAAAATTTCTTTTCAAACAATGCACAAGTTCCCTGAGTGCAGCTGATATTGTTTTTAATTTTTATCTACTCTCAGATTTAGTTTACTTACATTGAGTATTGTTTAACTTTGGTCTCCCTGCTTCTTTCAGTCTGTTTGACAGGTCATTAAGAGCATTTTTAAGGCTTAGGAAACAAATTAAGTCTAGACAAGGGTTTCACTATCTCCTTTACTGCTTGGACAATTGGGAAGGCAAGGAGGCTAGCTCCGTGAGGGCAGGGGCCAGTGTGTCTGCCTGGTCCTTGTCTTGTCCTCAGAGCTCAGGACAGGGTGCTCTCTAAATGATTATGGAGGACGGTGACAAAGAGTCTGGACTGCTCTTCTGCTCTCCGAGGCAGCCGCTGAGAGGTAACGCAGGCCAGTGTGCAGTATGCGAGGCTGTCGCTCGGATCTCCCATTTGCCTAAGGTAGCAGATGATTGGGTTTTGCATGCCTGGTTTACACTCTTCAAATATTTATAGACAGTTTTCTTTGCCTCAAGCCCTACTTGTCACTTAGCCAAGTTATACATACATGGTTCTTTTAATCTTTCTTTAGAAATCAATCCCACTAAGCTCCTTAATCATTCCAGTTGCATTTTCCTCAACTTTTGGCTGTTTGTCTTTCTGGTAATATATTCTGTTGAAATGCATGAAAATAACATAGATGTGGAGCAAAGAAGGATTTAGTTATCTTTCTATTACAAAAGGATCAATGCCTTTTATGTGCAAAATGAAATTATTTATCCCTTTTCTTTACATATGATCATGTTTTTAAAAATTCATATTTAAATAGATGGATCAATCAATACATTGCAAGAGAACAGAAGAAAAAGTATCATCAGTATTCTTTTCTCTAAAGGTGACACTGTCATTGATTTAAGTCTCTCATGTGTCTATACACTGATTAATTTAACCTGAAGTATCCAAACATGGGGGGAAATGGGATTCCAGATGACATGGTCAACACAGGGAGGCTTAAGTACCCATTCTAAGGTAGCTATCTACTTGTGGATACTTCTAACTTTTAGCTTTTCAAAGCTAATAGAACAAAATAGAACAAAACCAAGTTAATTCTTCCCATTAGGAAAATAATATAGTAAGGAAAATTTCAAATTACCAGAAAAGAGGAAGTTATTTATAGTACCCTACTCAAAGACAACATTTAACATTTTTGAAGAATTTCAAGACTTTTTTTGAGGCATTGTTTCTTTTCCCTCCCAATGAGCATGCTCAACATCATTTGCACAGCTTAATACCTTACTTTTTTGCTTGATATTGTAACAAAATTTCACATATTACTTTGTCTTCGAATCAAAATTTCTAATGACCACAGACTATTCCATGAAGTTAAGTAGATCTGGCTAACTTTATAATTCCCTGTTGTTGGACATTCACATCATTGCCACATTTCTCTAGATTAAATGCCATTACAAAGAAAATCTTTTTTATTGAGCTTTTCTGTGTTTAAGATTACACTTTGATTTCTATAGCAGTAAAATTAATGGATCAAAGCGAAAGTCTTAGTCACTCAGTCGTGTCTGACTCTGTGCGATCCCATGGACTGTGGCCTGCCATGGTTCCTCTGTCCGTGGAACTGTCCAGGCAAGAATACTGGAGTGGATTGCCATTCCCTTCTCTAGGGGATCTTCCCGACCCAAGGAGAGAATCCAGGTCTCCTGCATTGCAGGCAGATTCTTTACCATCTGAGCTACTAGCGAAGTCCCAAAGGATCAAAGGATACTCAGAAAATAAATTTTGAAGTAAAGAATTAACACAAGTACTAAGTGGAGTGAAAAATACCACCTTCTATACAAAAATTTGTCTTTTGGCTCCAAAGCTAATGAGTCAATGCTCAAATATTAGAAAGCTGTAAAAAATTGTCAAAGATGGCAAATTCCAATTAGTTAAATATGGTACCCACAAGTATGACACTCCTTCATTCACACAAATATACTGTCGATCCCTTATTAATTAAGCTTAAATTCTTAACCTTACCTAGATCTACCATCAGAAGACGAGTGAGGGCTGTGTAGAAGGCTGTTCGGCATCTGAAGTCACTGAGACTGTAACTGCCACTGATGCCAAGAAAGGGGAAGTGTTCACTCTAATGAAAGCAAAAGAGCATCCAGAGTTACTAATGGTTGACCTAAACTACCGAGAAAACTCTAGTCATCAATTCAAGGAAATAAGACTCACCGTGTGATTTTTTAGCATGAATTTCACAGCATCTATCTTCACAAGTTTCTTTAAAAGGATATAGGTAATAGACGTTAAGGCATCTGGGGAAACATGACTGTCTTACCAGTAAGTAACAGATCACAGAATAACACTGAACTATAATGGCATCAATTTATATTTATGAGGAATAAATATTATTTCTAAAGAGTTTTACTCCTATAGAAATGCCTTCCACTCTGTTAAGAATGATAATCCATTATTAACCAGTGCAATTACTTTTCCATTCTTATACATATTCTAGTTATGGAAAGAAAGAATGAATTTTATAATTAAGACAAAAACTTTTTTTACTATTAGAGCCTTGACAGTGGAAAATTAAAATTGACCCTTTTTACATTTGGGGTATAACTTGAGAACTTCTTTTCACTTAATATTATTTCATAAAAAATAATTATGAAAGACTATATATAGGCTATCAAGAAAGAGAAAATTATTCAATTCTAAGAAACATGAGCTTAGTTAGTAGAAACCTAAGGAAATTCTGCTTTAGATGAAGAAAATCAGAATACAATTAGGAGGATGTAGCGACCGCAACTGCAGGTCCTTAAATGTTGAAGTACAGGTTTAAAGGACCTAAAATTTCTTACATTCCTACTAGGTATAAGGCATTATATATCTGTTAACCCACCTAATTTTCATAATTACACTGTTAAATATTATTTATTATGTTTAATCCGTAGATAGATAACAGAAGCTCTGAGAAATTAAGTTACTTGTCCAAGATTACATTGCTATGGACTGAGACTGCTGACATTTGACCTGAGATTTGACTATAAAGGCCACGTACTTTCTACTGTACCACATTATCCCCTGAACAGTTCAACTCAGAATGAGAATAGAGTTGAAAAACATCACAAACATGATCCCAAAGCCTAAATAACTTCTGGTTAATGCCATCATCAAAGAAAGGCTGAAGTGGGGTCTAAGAACACCAATTCAGTACACAAACACCCTCTGCTCTTACTTAGGGTTTATCCTAGTCCTGTGCTTTCCGGTCTAGCTAGGGCACCTGTGGGGCATTCCCTACATACTTACACATACCTTTCTTCAAACCATAATGATCTTATATGCTTCCAAAAAAAAATAATAATCTTACATGGTTCCACTTATGTCCCAATGAAAACACTGGCTCTTTTCCTTCACATCATCTCCAAATGCAGATGTCTATTAACTCTATACACTGGCACTGATGAGCCTAATTTTAAATGTTAGTCACTCAAGTGTGGGTATAAGAATAGAAGACAAAAGTTAGGAAACCTGGGCTTTCAGTTTGACTATACCATTCAATCAGCTGGATGAGCCTGAGTATTACACTCTGTGTCTCTCAGCCTTAGTTTTCCTCAACAAATGAGGATACATGCAAGCTATCCTGGGTTGTGAGGATCAGTTGATGCACCTGTCTTTGCCAATTATAAATCATGGAGATGACACAAAGAGGCAGAGCATGAACATTTATAGAATGCTTACGACTTTCAAGGTTAATTCTCTCAATCCCATGAGATAGACTCTAGTTCTCAAATGAGGAAACAAACTATAAAAATGAAGTTAAACTTTCCAAAAGACAGGCAATTAGTATGATTTAGATTCAAGCCCCTCTGACTCAAGGCAGCCCATTCCAGTTGCAGGTTAAGCAACTGCATATTTTGCTTATCTCCAGACTAGACTGTAAGCTTTCTAAGTGTAGTGGCCGCACGTACATGTTTTCCTCAGTACACTGCTCTCAGCGGGTGCTCGACGCACTGTGTGTTTCTGGCAGGATGAAACTAGATCAAGGCTGATAGGCAGCAAGTCTCTCCTTGCTTACAAAGAGGCACACTTGATTTTTTCCAGTGTAAGTCACTGAGCAGAAGAACTGCCACTCAAACTCCACTCAGTTAAACAGGGGTAGGGATCAATAAGCTAAGAAATATCTTAAGTAATTACCAAATGCAATTCTCTTAGAATTGCAAAGTTAAAAGTGACAGTGTCTATGGGTAATAAGAATGCTGCCATTAATAGGAATCTTCCTGTCAGTGCTGCTAATAAACAGCAAGTCATGTTTTGACAATAGAATATTTATGGTAGCAATAAACAGAACATTCACAGGAAGAATCTCATCTGCCAAAGACACATTTTCTGCAGAATTGCATCTGTGCACTTTGTACCCAGGCCAGACTCACTGCCTTTTAATTACATTGTGAAGAAGAAGATTAAGAATGATTTTTAGAAACTTTTTTCAATAAAGAAAAAATGAAAGTTCATCTGAATACTTATATTTCCCTATAGGAATTCAATTCAAAGCTAGCCATGGCCCTTACAAAAATATATAATTTTTTAAAAAAGGTAAATAGATACGTCTTCATAATTTTCATTCTTCCCTAAGAGACTAGGATTCTTGTAAGCTGCACCATTTTGGTTGGGTGGTAGTACCAGGTTAGATTTCAGAGGCCTGTTGACAACAGTTCATAATAGTACATGTGGTTAATGGTGGTTAACAGTAACAGCAGTAGAAGTCTAGAAGAGTAAGAGAATTTAATAAAAGTTACACATGGAATATACAAATGGCAGAACTTCTGGATTCAAATCCAAACTTCAAAGGTCTGTGTGACTTGAAACTATAAGCTCTTCTCACTAGGCTGAATCATATCCATTCGATTTGAAATATGCCAAATGATTCTACAGAGATCACTAGCTTTTTGAGGTACAAGTGAAACTGGAACTAGGCCCCAGAAGGGACAGGGAAACTTCTTTTAGGAGGCATCAATTCATTAATGAGCCTTCATCACAGTCAGGACTGAGCAAACTCCACAGACTGGCTGATATTAACTTAACAAACAAAATGCTCAGAAAACCTGTCTATATCCATGTGGTTACGAAAACACTGATGGCAGTGAAGATGGTCTCACTGATAGTTAGCTTGGGCAAGAAAAAGTTGAAAGAATGGTGTATCTTAGAGATGGTCAAAAGTTTGAAAAAAATCTGTATCTTCAGAAGAGAAGAATAACCTAACTGACAAAGCCCTGGTTTCTTAAGTTACAGGTACCACACACTTTAGCAGCTAGTGGGCAAAGCAGCACCAAGTATTACTTCAATTCATGGCAGCAAGTATTTACTGAGTAATACTGTATTTCATTAATCCTAAAACATCATTGATTATAAAGAATATCATTATTATATGCACTACTAAGAAAGTTTTAAAATATAAAATTATAAAACTAAGAAGTGTTAAAATGTGATGAAATTTCTCTTTTAAAATCAAAGTAGCATATTAGATGCATGATATTCACTAAGAACAAGAGGGTGGATAACGGTACTGATCCAGGCAATTATGTAAAAGCCATACATGTTTACAAACATTATAGATAGAATTAGATCCTGATGATAGAAGAAAGTTCACAGATAAAAAATTACCTGATGGAAATTACTGTAGGTGTGATAGGTATATAGTATAATTACTGAAATATTAGTGATTTCAAAAGTAGAATTATGCTCATGAACTGTACTAGACTAAAAAAACCCCAAACAGGTATAACCAAAATGAAGCATCTTAAGGGGTACTAATTACTGCATGTAAGGAATAAGAGTTCAGTCACTTACTGTTTAGTCACACAACAGGAGAGGCAACAATATGGTCTCCTGTCTGCTGTGATGAAGTTCTGAAACTATAGGGAAAGGAAACAAAACAGTCCTAATAGCTAGTAACTTACAGTTTAATAGGAGAGAGAACTAGCCAATACTAGGCTATATTATATTTATCCCCAGAAATACAGAAAAGAACTAGGTGTCCAAGAACACTAAGTAAAAAGAAAAGGAACAAAATTGAAGCATTTAGTAGCATCTACCATGTGACTGGGTCAGTAATACCAGGTGCTTTATTACTGTTAGATAACACAGATATACTGTTACATATTTATTATATTATTTGAAAGTGAAAGTCACTCAGTTGTGTCCGACTCTTTGAGACCCCATGTACTATATGGTCCCTGGAATTTTCCAGGCCAGAATACTGGAGTGGGTAGCCTTTCCCTTCTCCAGGGGATCTTCCCAACCCAGGAATCAAACCAGGGTCTCCTGTACTACAGGTGGATTCTTTACCAACTGAGCTACCAGGGAAGCCCTATTATTTAATCTTTACAAAATCCTAAGAGATAGATGATATTCCCTTTCTACAAATGAAGAAACTGAGCCTTAGAGAAATTAAATGACTCCTTCGAGTTCTTTCAGTTAACACAGTGACTAAGGATTATAATTAATAATTACTTCAGGATGGCTCTACCAAGTTTTTAGCGAAACCTGAAAATTTAAGAGACCTAAGTGAGTTATAATGGGTCAAACGAAGAGAATAGCATATGTGGTGATTCAGTGAAAGATAATGAAGGGTATCAAAAAGAGTGAAAATCGCTCTGTCGTGTCTAGACTCTCTGTGGCGCCATGGACCGTAGGCTGCCAGGTTCCTCTGTTCATGGGATTTTCCAGGCAAGAATACTGAAGTGGGTAGCCACTTCCTTCTCCAGGGGATCTTCCCAACCCAAGGATCGAACCCATGTCTCCCGCATTACAGGAAGACTCTTTATTGTCTGAGCCACCAGGGAAGCCTGAAGGATATCAAGGGGAAGGCAAAACAAATTTCTTTGGCCCAAGTATAAAGTATAAATTGGGGTTGAGTTGTGGATCAGGAAATTAGTTTTGGGAACTCAATAAGTTAGGTACCGTTAAAGAACTCAAGTTTAAATCAATAATTTTACTTTCACCCAAGAAGCATGTGATTCTGGGCTTTTGGGAAGTGAAATGATCAGATCAAAATAATACTCAAGGAAGGTAAGCTTGTAAAGCATGAATCTATAAAGAACTGACAGAAGGCCTGCATAAGTGGGCTACAGAGGAGAAACAGAAGATTCTCACAGTTGATGCTAGTATACAAACAAATAGAGCAGATTAATTATGGGATGACTTTTCCAAAGATGATAGAGACAGCAAACAAAGAAATACATCAACATTTCTTTTGATAAGAAATGTTAATAGAAGTATGCCTGAGGGATGTAGCTGAAACTAGTTTTATTTAACATTCTGAAAACCATCTGAAGATGGTGATATTCATTGAAATAAAATGATACATTTTAATACTGTTTCACAAAAGCACAATTACTACTGTTTATTACTAAATATCTCCTGTAACAGACATATCCAGTTTTACTTCCAGCCTTTCCCCTTACTTCATACTAGACTTTCATCTTCTACTCTTTCCTGATGCTCCACCTCATTCAGGATTCACCGAATCCTGGTGTACAGGAACTACGGGAGATAGTCTTAGAAAGTTAGTCTGAAGCCAAATGGAAGGAATTCTTTTTACAGCAGATAACCTGAGCCAGATTCATGGTTTCTCAGTTTAGACTATGCACTTGCACAGAGTTCTGTGGTTATAAAGGCCTCTGCTTGGTTCAGTGTGCTGCTGCTGAAGACTTTAAATTCTTAATCATTTATGAACAATGCACACCACATTTTCATTTTGTACTGGGCCCAGTGGATGATGTATGCGGTCTTGCAATAACATGAAGAAGTTATTAATTCTAAGAATTGTTGAAGTTCACATTATCAATAGGGTAAAATAAGTTTGGATAAATTCATGAATTAATGTAGAATTCTTAATGAGGTCTGTTTTTAAGAAGCTGAAGACTATCTTTTGGGTTTTCTCAAACCTTTGAGGATGATGTAATAAGGGCAGCTACCAACAGAGGGCCTAACAGAAAATGAAATTTCCTTTCTCATTATGATCTATCTGAAACTCAGAGACATGCATGCAACTGCTATAAATCTGAGTAAACAATGAATTACAATAGAAATGTTGATCAACTACTTTTCAAAGGAAGAAAAACTTGAAATAATGATTAAAAACCAAACAGAATTATGAATGAAATGTGACACTTCCCTCTCTCTCAGCATTTAAAAAAGTAAGTTTCTTTGATGGCTCTCTATGACCCTTATTCTCACTCTAGTTTCCCCGGCAGCTTCCTTGTCCTAATCACTTAAACAATCTTACATCTTCCCCAATTAGACAGAAACCAGAATTTACGACTGGAAAACATATCAAAGCAGGAAAAGGATACCCAAGTATTAAAACTAACTGTGAAGGGCTGCCCCAGGACAGAGTCATTTCAATCCTGTGTCTGTTAGAAAAAGCTATTTAGAATCTGGAATTATTGAAATTTAACTTTAGAAAATTAAAAAGTACATTAAAAAGTTACTAGATATGTTTGCTAAATTTGCCGTATATGCCACATATAATGAATCTGCTGGGAGAACAAACTTTCTCTCAAAAAGGCCAATGGATTTTTTTTTTATTTTTATTTAATATATTTTATTTTATTTATTTTTTTTCATTTATTATTTTTATTTTTTTTCTCTAATTTTATTTTTAAACTTTACATAATTGTATTAGTTTTGCCAAATATCAAAATGAATCCGCCACAGGTATACATGTGTTCCCCATCCCGAACCCTCCTCCCTCCTCCCTCCCCATACCATCCCTCTGGGCCGTCCCAGTGCACCAGCCCCAAGCACCCAGCATCATGCATCGAACCTGGACTGGCAACTCGTTTCCTACATGATATTTTACATGTTTCATTGCCATTCTCCCAAATCTTCCCACCCTCTCCCTCTCCCACAGAGTCCATAAGACTGTTCTATACATCAGTGTCTCTTTTGCTGTCTCGTACACCGGGTTATTGTTACCATATTTCTAAATTCCATATATATGCGTTAGTATACTGTATTTATGTTTTTCCTTCTGGCTTACTTCACTCTGTATAATAGGCTCCAGTTTCATCCACCTCATTAGAACTGATTCAAATGTATTCTTTTTAATGGCTGAGTAATACTCCATTGTGTATATGTACCACAGCTTTCTTATCCATTCATCTGCTGATGGACATCTAGGTTGCTTCCATGTCTTGGCTATTATAAACAGTGCTGCGATGAACATTGGGGTACACGTGTCTCTTTCTGCCAATGGATTTTAAAGTTACGATAGACTTGCCAATTTAGAAAGCTTCAAATTTACCAACAGAAACCTTGGAATAAATGCAACAAGGGCTTTCCAGTTAAAATCTGGGGACTTAACACAATGGTAGCCTCCTCACACACATTATTATTATTTAGAAAACTAGACTATTTCTAAAAATGTCAAATCTGCCTTTTCTAAGTGAAGACAAATTTCCTCAGAGAAGATTCTGTAGGAGAAATATTCAGATTTTCTGTTGAGGACATTAAGTTCTATTTTCCAATTAACTTAAGGCAGAAGTCTTCAAAATATGGTCCGTGAGCCACCAGCATCAGCTGAGAACTAATGAAAATGCAAATTCTCAGGCCTCGGTCTAAATTTTAAAACAGAATTTTAAACCTCTTAAAACAGAAGCTCTGGGGGTAGTGGGGCCCAGTAATTTGTATTTTAACAAGAACTCCAGAAATTCTGACTATCACTAAAGTTTGAGATGACTGCCTTAGGTAAATAAACATGAGGCTTTTTAGTACTTCCTAAAAATTAGGACCTTTGTGATTTTAATTCCTAAGCAAGCAGTCAGATAGAAGAACACCAAAATTCAGAGACTGGCTTTGAGGACCATAAATAATAAGTAAGATTCACGCTGAAGAAGATAAAAATACAAAAAACAAAACAATAATTATTTGAAAACATGCATTATAAAAGTAATAAGGGACATTAAAAATTTTACAGTAAGATAACATGCTTTTCATTTATTTGTTACTAGCATTTTCAATATAAATATTTTGAATATTAATATATAAACAGATTTCCATTTATAAAGGTCAGTTGGTGATGATTTTTATCTTGCATAACTGCTTCTATCGCTGAGCCATCTTACTTTTAACACAGAAATAACGTATTGCTTTAAAATCAGGATTTAAAAACACATTACAATAAAGAAATCGATTAGAAACAACAAAACATGCATTAGGTAACCAGCAACTGCACTGAAATAGATACACCACTCACATATTCCATTATGTAAATGAATTCAAAGATGTTTCATGACTGATCAGCTAGAAGGGACATAATGATTTATAATTCAAATAACTGAGCACTGAAATCAAATTGAGTTAATATATATTTCTAAATATGCAAACCTGAAATAATTGTTAAAAAATATAAATCAATGTACCCAAGTTGAAATTATGCCCATCCCTTGGTTTAAAATGTTACAGCTTTTAAACTTTTATCTAATAAGCTTTTGGAAAATATGATTTTTTATTAACTTCAAAAAGGAATGCTCAAAAGCAATAAGTGACTTGTAAAATAAAAGATTATAGTCAGGATTAAAGAATATATAAAAGATGTAAATGATAGGAAAGGATCTTAAATAGCAGATACAAATAAATTAGGCTTTATGTAAATTAAACAAAAAAGAATACAAATCAAATTAATTTTATATTAGATTTCAATTTCAACCTAAAAAATAGGGTAAATCTAAACACAGATATGTGCTATAAAACAACATAGGCTTCTTTTCAGATAATATGTTCTCAAAGTAATACATTGTGAAAAGGCCAGAGTTTGCAATACTAGGAAGTACTTATAAACCACTTCATATGTTAGAAATAAAGAGTATTTCAGCATTATTATTAAAAAAATACAGGTTGAGCTTTTTTTTTAATAAGAAAAAATACATATCTTAAAAAGCCAAAATGACCACTGGAATTGGGTTGTACATCACTTTCCAGTAAAAAGGAAAAACAGCCTGGACAGGTGTAATTTATCATTTTTCTGATTTAATATCAAAGAAATATATTAAAATAATAAAAAGAATCCTGAAATCCTCAAAATTTGTAGTGATAAATAGCCCTCCCTGTCTTTATTGCATTATACCTACTAACAGAAATATTGCATGGTGGATTTTGCCAGACAAGGACGATTATTTTCCAATAAAAAGTTGCATATTAAATTCCAGCACAAAAGTGGGTGTCTAATACTTTGGAAATCTTTTATGGTTTGCCAAGGAACACAATTTTAAACTTAACTAATACAAACATATTCCTGGAGTGAACCCACATTAAAGATTTCTATCCAGTGCCACCCATTTTCAGAATGCTGTCTTCCTATTAAAATATCAGCTAATCTTAGTGGTTAACTAAACTAACACTTATTTTTCACAACTCCTATATATTTGATAGCTAACATATAAAACATAATCAACATGCTTCTCTCTCATTGGTAGAAACACTACAATGCTATCAACTATGATGTAGTAAGAAAGGATGATTCTGGTTTTAGATTTTAAAAATCTGGTAAAGAGAGACCTAACCATTTAATGTGTAATGGGAAATCTTATTCTAGAGTAAACAAGATGTTGATTTGGTAGAGGAAATAATCAAGGAAGTGGTCAAAACCCTTATAATTCTCTTTCTGTTACTCCTTTGTGCCTATTAACTAGAGAAAATAATACTCATTTCAACTGAAATGAACACTGAAGAAATACTGACTCTTAGGAATTCAGTTTTTATAAAATAACAGTTTTTAGAATATACTGACCTTCTTAAGATTAGTTATATGTGTTCTTTTAAAACAACACCATCCTGACAGTTATGAAAAATCATGGATTAAAACATATGTGGTTGCCTACTTTTTTATGTATCCATTTATAAACCTGGGTGGATATAAACGTAACTTTTGCTAGTTAGAAATCTATATATCCATATAAATTCAATTGTGACTCTGAATAAAATGTTTCATATTATGTAGCTAATATAAATCTTTCAAAATTATGCATTTATAGATAAGGCTAAATGAAATGCTTTTTACTTAAGAAAACCACTTGAAAAATTATAAATAAGGAAAATACCTGGCCAACAGAATGCACTTGTTAGGTTTGTTTATATACATTATCAGATACAGTAAAAAGGATATCCAACAGAAAGGTCATTTAGGAACTGCAGCGTCCTTGAAATTACAGGCTCACATCTTCCCCAGTATTTAAGGTTTGTAACACTAAACATGAAAAAAAAGTTTTTAATTATAATTAAGGTATTTGCTTGTGTAGGGAGAACATGGAAATACACATCATTCATGTAAGTTGACCTACATCACAAATACCTCACGAAGTGGGTTTAAATACCAATGGAACATTTTCTCTTCTTTTTATTTCATGTTCAAAATTACACACAATCGATGCACAAGCAACATTATTCTCCAAATGGTCTATTATTCTATAAATTTCTTTTTGTAAATTAAACTTGCCTAAGTGTTTCACAAAAGAAACATTAAGTTTGTATCCAAAACAAACACAGTAGGGAGTGACAATAGGAGTTTCAAAGGAAGTCAAGTAGAGACTTACACTTACTGCCAAGAAATGAACCATCAAATTTGGGGTTCCAAAACTTACTTCTTAGGATCATGTTTGTTTATCTTGCTTTGTTCTCTGCAAATAAGGCAGTGCTACCTATCTTTTACACAGAGGAAGTAAGGGGTCAAGTGGAGGCACAGAACCTTAGGCCAAGTGTACAGCGCTATTTCTTGACCAGAAACTAGTTAATTCTACTAATATTACAAGGATAATTTAAGGACAGGTTCCAAGAACATGTCTCTGATAGCCATAGGTTTCTACTGGAATCAATGAATGCCCTGTTTGAAGGCAACCAAATCTCTCTCAATGATTCCAATTTGTAATAATCTCTTGAGTTGGTCTTTAAAACTGAGCACTTTGTTTTTAATTTAAAAAGGCTGCCCACTGAACTGAAGTTCAGCAAAGTGTGTAAACTTCTCAAAACTACGTTTTGATACTGTATACTGCAGTTGCATGGATACCTTGACAAATAACAATGCCTTTTGGATGGTGAATTTTAAACATGTAAAATTAAATTTCAGATAAGAACAATGCTACCATTCTAAAATTAAAGCATAATTTTAAAAGTCTGTTATTAAAAATTAATATATATGAAGATATTTAAGCACAGTAAGAAGATCAAATCAATACAACAAAAGAAAAATCAAAGAACCAAAGCAGGGACTCACATTTTCGTCATGAATGTTTCTAGAACATGGTTGTCATCTGTTATTCCTAAGACTTCTGACATACGGGCATATACCTGCATGAAAACATTTAATTGTCAAAAACTTTATCATTAATGTATATTTTCTGCAGACTATTCAAACTGAATAAATGTAAAGATTTAATATGCTGTTGTATCCACAATGATGCAGGGAACAAGTGGGGAGAACAGAGTAAGAAGTTTTAAAAATTTTTTCTAACTCCTCTTTTTCTTCCAGGAAGCACTTCCCTTATTTGAAATACATATATACCCACAAAAACCCACATTCACCTACTAATTTTAGTCCCAGCATACCACATGATTTCTTTTTTTTCAAAGTGGTAACAAACTCATCTCATAGATGGGCTGGAAAGTAGAGTGCCTCAATAAAAGATTCCAACATTTAAAAAATTTCCATCTATTCCAGGTTTTGGCAAGCCGTCAAATAATTCAGGATTATGTTAGGCACTTATAAAAATAAGAATTAAAAAAATAAGAGGAAGTTAAAGAATTTATAGAAATTTTCCTCAAATCTCTCTCAACAAGTTCCCCCAAATATAGAGATAGGTCTTACTTTCCATGCTGAGACTGAAATCCCAGACTCAGGGATTCTCTGCTGAATACACCGGGGCCTGAGAATCCACTAAGCTTTCCATTAGGGTGTGCTGGTTGCAGAGTTTGGGGTGTAACATTTCAGTCCCAACCCCAGCCACCTTGAGCTTATAAATACATATCCCATTACAAGTGGGAAAATGCCACTGGCAGCCAATGGAATATTCCCTAATAGCCTGGCAAAGCTGAGAGGTGGGTTGACACCTTCACACTCCCTGATGCTCTGGTGTGATTCCAGGTTCTCTCTGCCAGACACCAGCTGTATGGGATTTCTCATCTCTGATTTGATCCCCTGTGATTCTGTTCTCTTTCTTTCTCCTGATCTGCCTGTTTCCTATGGTATGGCAACTTAGCTTTCACTTATTCTGCCTTTTGTTTTTCGTATGTAAACACTACCTTGATATAATGCCATTGGTTGTGAAGGTGAGATGGAAATCACAGGATACCACACATCATCCAGAGTCACATGGTAATACAGGGGAGAAAAGTGGTCCAATTGCAGAGATCTCATGTTTGGCTTTTAAACATTATTTAAAGAGAAGTTTGTGTTCCAAGCTTTTGACTTAAGTTCTATGACCAGAAGCTCCTCAGGCCAGTAGAGTGAATCAGGGGGAGAAAAAGAGGGAGAGGAGGGAGTCAGAGGGGGCAGAAAGATGGAGAGGAGAAGCTGGGGGAGAGAGAAAGAAAGGAAGATGGAGTTTCAAACTCCTGTTAACTTCTGCTAACTTCTGAGCCTAAATTAAAAAGCATTTCAATAATACTATCTGTGACTTTGCTCATGAGAAAGGCCTTCATCTCTTGTACCATCAAAGCTATCACTGTTTTGAAAGATGTTTGATGGAAAGAGGGAGCTAGGGAGAAAGAACTTACAGAAGTTAGTTACCATCAAATCCTCAATCATCAGAAACCTTTCAGCACATAGAAGGCTCCAAGGAAGAATGGTTGTAAAAAGGGAAGTGTCCCTTATCTCAACGTGATCTAAAATCTCTCATGAATGGGAATAAATTGGGTCCCTTGGAAAATCTGATATCGATATGATTATGGCACACAGGGCCCTTCACAACTTGGCCCCAACCTACTTCATCTTCTATCATTTCCCTCAACTTAAAGTCACAATGAAAAACTTATGAAATGCTGAGGCTTGTCATGCAATTACAGAGCTCTATATGTTCACAAGCTGTTTATTTTTTCTGAATCATCCTTCTTCTTTGTCTTCCTCTGATTCTCACTCAGGAGTCATCTCTGAATCCTCCTTCCATTTCCAGGTTGCACTCTCCTTTATGTTCTTATAGTTTCTGGTCCATTTCTCTAGCATGGTGCTTTTCACACTGTAATTGCTTGGGTGTTCATATCTCCTGCTACTGCTAAGTCGCTTCAGTCGTGTCCAACTCTGTGCGACCCCATAGACGGCAGCCCACCAGGCTCCCCCGTCCCTAGGATTCTCCAGGCAAGAACACTGGAGTGGGTTGCCATTTCCTTCTCCAATGCATGAAGGTGAAAAGTGAAAGTGAAGTCGCTCAGTCATGTCCGACTCTAGCGACCCCATGGACTGCAGCCCGCCAGGCTCCTCCGTCCATGGGATTTTCCAGGCGAGAGCACTGGAGTGATGTGCCATCGCCTTCTCCAGTCCATATCTCCTACTACCCTCTATTTTTGTAAAATAAAATTTTACATTTTCAAGATTTTACAAATGCTATTTTTTATGGCAAAGATCAAATTAATTTGATTTTGCCCCATGCTACACTGAATAATAAAAATAACAAAAATGTGATTTTTAAACATTTAAACATATTAAAAATATTTTTAAATTGATAGTTCCTATAAGGAAGTTTTCTGTTGTGTCTCTGGCATTCAAGAAAGAAAGAATCTAAGCAGGCAGGTCTATTGTGCTCTGTTGTCAAAACAGCTTCTCAAAGCATCAGATATGACCCAATAAGATGCTAAAAAAACAGTCAACATTGACACATGGCAGTGCTTTAATCCACAATTATCCTTGTAACTTGCACCATTCCTTTTATCATCCATTAGCTTTGATTCCCATTATCCCATCTAGAACTGTGTCAACGCTTTTGTCCCTAGGGATTTCTCTCCACTACTAGGATCTGACAGTCAAGCTTGAGTACTAAACAGGATCATTACCTCTTAAATCCACTTATCTGATCTACTGAATAGTAAATTGAAAAGCTCATTAAGAGCAACAATCTGATTTGTTTTCACGTGTGACAGGGTCATTTAAAATCAATGTATGATTACTGCATTTCTGTTAAAAGACCATCTCACATTTTCCAAGGTACCTTATCATGAATTCAGAGAGCATGCAGATAATATGAAAATGTCTTTAAACATCTGAAATGCAGTTATACCATACATACACATAATTTGGGGGTGAGGACTAATTTGTCCAGTGAGCAAATATCTGTAAAATTGTTTATCATAAAGCACAATTCAATGAAAGTTTTCTACTGAAAAAATTCTAACACAGTATTTAGGGGTTTTCAACATTTTCTAAAACTTCTATCACTTCACCCAAAATAATTTTTATAACAGCAAGAAGAAACTATATCACAATACATACTCATTATAAGGAAAAATACAGGAGTTGGCATAGGAATGAAAGAAAAGGGAAAAAAGCTCACTTTCAGTTCATAGAGTCCTAATCTTTTCTTTCATTATCAATTAAGATAATTTGATCCTAGTGAAAACTAAGCAAATATCTAAGAAACAAAAGACTAATGAGCCCATTTGTGTTGCTATCTCTCTCTGAAGGACACGGTGAAGCCGCATAAACCGTGGTGCCTTTGGCTGCATGTTTCGCAGAGTCAGAGGCGCACACACTGTCCTCTAGTTTTGCCGTCCATCGTGCCTGCCTTCCTCTCTTCTTTAAACATGCAGGTTTTCCTATTAGACTACAAACTCCCTGAGGACAGAGATGATACTCTTTCATCTTGCATCCCTATTACTCAATAACTGTTGAATGTATAACAAAAATGCACATTTTGGCTGATTCCATTTCATTCATAATTATTTTGACAAAAGGAAAAAACAAAAAAAAAGTGTCTTTTTATACAAAGAACTTTTTTGTGTGTAAAAATAAAATATTCCAAATTCCACTCACTCAGGTGACCACTTGCAAAATTTCATTATTTTAAAAGATGTAGTTTTTAAAAATCATTATCATTTTTCAATTGAGGTATACTTGATTTACAATGCTGTGTTAGTTTCAGGTATACAGCAATGTGATCCAGTTATACACACACACACACATATATATATATATTCTTTTTCAGATTCTTTTATAGATAATTACAAGATATTGAACATGGTTCCCTATGCTATATAGAAGGTCCTTGTTGTTTACTATAGAAAGAAGTAATTTCAGTGCTTACATAATACTTCAGGAAGAAGCCCTCCTTGTAGATTCACTAAGAAGAGCTCTCTCCCCTCCTCTGGATGCTCAGAGCATCCACTGTTGCAGGCCGGTTAGCGGCACTTTTCACATAACAGAACATCATCCTGCTGTACTAATAATTTTCCATGTTAATATGTATTTCCTCCATTACTTCATGCTGCCTGAGGCCAGGGAAAATGTCTGTTTCTTTTTACAGCTCCAGATGTACTTAGTACACTGTCTTGATAAACTTAGCAACACAGAAAGGCACAGGTTTTGGTCCCAAAGATAACTGGATTTGAGTTCTGCCACTAATTAGGTGTTAAAGTCTCTGAACCTTGGTTTCCTGTTTTTCTGAGAAAACAAGAATGATAAAAAGACCTACCTTATGGGCTTTGGGGAAGATTAAATGATGGTACCTAACAGAGCCTGGCATTGAGTACTATCCAACAAATGCGGCTTCCCTCCCCAACCCCTTTCAGGGACCCCTTCTAATGTAGACGTGCTCAATCGAGTCCGACTCTGTGCAACCCCATGGACTGTAGCCCACCAGGCTCCTCTGTCCATGGAATTTTCCAGGCAAGAATACTGGAGTGGGTGGCCATTTCCTTCTCCAAACCCTTTCTAGTATATGCTAGTACTGCCAGCTACTACCTTTCCAAGAGAAAAGCGATTACATAAAAAGTAGCAGAATGGTTAAGTGCTTACCCTGAAGACTTTCACACAGAAAAAAGGTGAAAACAAACAAAAAAACCCCGTAAAATGTGTATTAACTTTGAAATCTTTGTGTATGTTCAATCAATTAACACACTCTTGTCTTCATATCTATTTATCTGGCTGCTTCAGGTCTTGGTTGCAGCACAGGGCATCTCTGCTGCGGTACACAGGCTTAGTTGCTTCGCAGCATGTGTAATCTTAGTTCCCAGATCAGGGATTGAACCTGGGTCCTCTGCATTGCAAGGCAGATTATTAACCACTGGACCACCAGGGAAGTCCCAATTAACACAATCTAATCATGGTTAGAAATGGCATTTGTTAAGAGCATAAAGCTTCAAATTTTCATGATACAAAACCAAATTCTTTCTACTTCTAGATAGTCATTGTCTTAGAAGCTAGGAATATCACACATTTTAACCAGTCATCCATTTCTCTGGTTCTTGAAATACAGGAAGTCATTAGAAATGTAAGAAATTACCATTATTAAAGACATAAGAAGGTATGCTCCTAAGACACTGTCTTAATATGTTTTATTATCTCTATTCATTTTACTGTAGAGCTTCTTTTAAACTCCAGAAGAGAGCATTGGATACAAGTATAATGCTTCAGTGACCCAATACGTTCTTTAATTTCTAAACTAACCAAGTGACAAATATTGCCTGAGCATATGCAGGTACTTGAAATGATCTTAATCTGGTTTTTAAAAAAGAAGCCAGACAAGATAAGAAAACCAGACAAGGGAATACACACACAAACAGCAATAAGATTTTGAGCTATAAATTTAATAAAGAACAAAAGCATGCGCTGTGATAATTTTTTAAATTGCCTTTTTTTCCAATCCTAATCCTTGGTCTTGGGTATCTGCAGTGTTGTCTCTAACATTCTGGTTATAACTTTGAAGAAACTAATTATGTCAATCCTTAAATTTGAAGTAGATTACAGGACTGGGAAACCCAGAATATTAGTTCCTAAAGGTTGTATGGATATATAATGACAGTCACAGAAATTCAATAACAGCCCTCTATGAAATGTACTCAAAAGCACCACATGAAACAAATTAAACAGAACAATGAATCTCTCATTCTGCACAAATAAGAAAATAAGAGAAAACACTGGTTCTATAGGTTTTCATAAGAGTTGTTATAATGAATTAAGATTCTGGATAATGAATCTTCAGAAAATTACAATAAGTTAATACCCCTGGGCCTTCTATAAATGCTTAAGATGTTATAACTTCTCAAAGAGCTTTTATAAGCAGGCTCAGTGTAGAAAATTAGTAGTGCTGTGGAAATCAACAAAATATTTTGCCACCAGATGATATATTTCCTGAACCAATTCAGTATAAAAGAATTCACATCCAATAATACAAAATTGATACCATAAAATTTTAAAAACTCAACAGTTATAAATTTTAAAGTATTGTTTTAATCTACTGAAATGACTTATAAATCAAGATTTTTAACTGAATCTAATTTGGTAAAACAAAATCCGTCACTGGAGAGGATTCAATATAATAAAAACATTAACGTTCCTTAGAAAATAATTTTGGAACTGAGTATGAACTCACTTCTTATGAGTAAGAAACCAATTTCCACATTTTTTCTCAGGCTTCAAAGTGCCCTTGAGGCTAATGCAGTGCTCTCTATATGAGACCCATTAAACAGAAGGGGAAGGGAGGGAATAAAGGGAAAGGTATAAGAGGAAACTAATAGAGTATTTAATGACCTGGACCTAAGCAGTTTGGAACTAAAGATATTGAGCTCTCTTGTTAATGTCTGAAGCAGAATAAAACATAACCATCACAAGTAACTTGTGACCAAGAGAATTAATGGTACAAGAATCACTGCTGTATATTAAATACATACACTTAGTGATACTGAATAGAGCCACATTAATCTTGGCTAATTTTTCCATATCATTTAAGCAACAGCACAAAATACAGGACCAAAATTAAGTAAAGCAATCTTTTGCCAAAAGTTAATTTTAAAACCATACTTTATATTGGAAACCAAGCAGTAAAAGATTAGGAATCTGCTTGCCTCATTCAGTTTGAATACAGAATGACATCTGATAAACAAAAGCTGGTTATGGAAAAATAAAATAAATATGAATGTTAAGAATTTATTTCAGTTAGAATATCTGAACCTACCATCTGTGGTGGCCATCTTGCTAAGGGGACATGTACCTAACAAATCTCTTAAGAGGCGTTCCCAATCTGCTTGAATAAGCTATTGTATAAGAAAACTTGGAGCGATCACTTTGGCCTCACATTTCCTTCGCTCCACATCCTGTAGCACAAAGCATGAACCCAGCAGGCTGGGGTGCAGGGCTGCCTGCTGCCCTGTGATAATCCCCTCTCCCAGTAGGGGCCTCCACTGATGCATGGCTAAGAACATGCTTCCTCTTTTGCTTGCACCCCAGTGGGGTTTCCATTCCTAACTTGGGCCCAAATCCAGACAGCTAAGGAAGGGCTCCAGATGCTGCCAGAGAGCATTTTGGATTAGTTTCTAAACATTCATTTATTACAAGGAGGGGTTCAGGTACAGTGCGAAAGCCAGTTAATACTGGTAATTTTGGAGAGATTCTTTTCTTCCCACCCATGACCAGATCTAAGGTCTAACTACCACCTGTTCAGCAGAAGCTGGCTGTTTGCCTCATTTTCCTTCAGGGAGCCACTGACTAAGGATCTCCACCAGCATGAACCTAATGTCTCCCGACAGGCCTTCACTAGCCAAGAGGGAGCTGGGTCGAGAGCACCAGCTATTGGTCACAGGACACACAGTCCACAGAAAGGCTCCTGTGGTGCAACCAGCTGAAAGCCAACTAGAGAAGATGGGGAGTGTACATTTGTCCTGACACAGCTTTGCTCCTGCTGGCTGCCAACTCACTCCATATCTGGGGCCAAGCTTCTGTTAAACTAGTCTTCTGTGGCTAAAGCCATGGTAAAGTCTAGGGTAAATATATTATCTTTCCAAGTTCATACAATAAGAGGCTAACTATGCCTATGGCACAAGGCTATGAGAAGAAAGCTTGATTAATTTTGGTAGAAGGTTCTGAGATCATAGTTTAAAGGGAGCATTTCAGGTATTTGATTTATAATTCTTGGCAATAGCAAATTTATAAGATGACATGATTACATTTTGGAGCAAAGAACTGATGCTAGATAAAGTCTGTTAGAGGGTGGGGAATTGGGAAGTAAATGATTTTGTTTAGTCCTTTATACCTTTCAAAGGTGGTGTTCAGAAACATATTCTGGCACAGCAGATACATATGCTCTAATTACCATTCAATTAAGAGATACTATTCAGTGTAAACTAGTACAACTTTCTCCTTTCAGGTATGAATAGAAAGTGTGTCTTAGTTGCTTAGTCGTGTCCGATTCTTTGTGACCCCATGGACTGTAGCTGACCAGGCTCCTCTGTCCACGGATAACTGGTTAGAATTGGCCACTTGAGAAGTGTTATAATCAAGAAACCTAGGCTGCTTTCACACTACACAATCACCCCAAACAGAGGTGTCACAGTTAATACTGCTTATTACCTGACTATTGAACATTTGGTTATAAAACATGCACACTGTAGGATTACACAGTGCAAAAAAAAAAAAAAAAAGGAATCAAGAAAATGTTCCCTTACACTTGTCACTGTGAAGGTGCCTATTTTAATAGTAAGAATCTAGGGCTGTGGTGAGAAAAGCATAAAGACTTGTGATCCACCACAATAACCAGCAGCTCAACTCACCTTAACTACTTTCCAAGCCTTCTCTGGAACTCTGGACACATCACTCCTCAGGCGTACAACCTAAAAAGCACAGAGTTTAGGGACCTGCCACCTGATTTCAGGGATAAGGGAAGAGCAGAAGGCCTTCCCAACTTTAGATACAAGGAGAATGTGGCTCAGGATCTTTGTGGCTGTCACTTAAAATATTCATGGGACTTTGATTTTATTCTGGAGGCTATGAGCAGAGGCATAGAGCTGTTCAAAGCCTGGATGTGGTTATATGGATTACAATGGATTTGCTTCTATGAAATAATTCAAGAAACCAATTATTAAAGCATAGCCCTAAAGAAGAACAAATTATAAATAATAACTGACAGAACTATTTTTAAGGATCTCTTAGTACTGTTGTTTCCCACAAGGCACTCTCATTATGCAAGTGTGGCAATGGGGCTAATGATGTAAGTAGGCCAAGTCACCTTCTGATGGGTAAAAGTACATGTTTAATAAATGAAACTCATTTCAGTAGTCATTTAAATCATACTGAGTTTTCTACCACTAATCCAACTCTTGCACACACACACACTGCTTCCATATTGCCTCTCTGAAACATGTCCCATTTCCTACATTCAGAACAACTTCTGTACTTTCCTCCCACTCAGCTCTCTATCCCTCAGGAAGGACAACTGACACAAAGAGTAAAGGAGTAACAGCTCAAAGAATAAAAAAGGCTACCAATGACTGTACTTTTTATTATTCTTCAAATCAGCCATTTTCATCTTTTTATTACATTCTCAAACTTTACTCAGAAACATTGATCCTATTGTCCTTTGTATCTTTTACTTTCTGTCTCTCTCACTAGCCTAGTTAGTGAAAACTTTAGCTTACCCTAAATGCAACGGATCAGAGTTCACCTTCTGATGGACTTCTGATGTCTTCAAACACTAATATCGGGGTTTCCCTGAAGAGGCAGTATCTGCAGCAACAGGCTAACTACTGCTTTCATCCTAGCCTTCCTACTGAATACTTTTATGTTGAAAATTAGCTACAGTGTATGCAGAAGTCTAACTGGTGAACCAAGAACCAACCAACCAAGCAGCTGCCCAGGAAGAATATTATTCTCTCAGTAAGAAGACAGAAATGAACATGCTAACCCAGTACATATTTTAGGTAACTTCAACCAGGAGGAAACACAGAATGCATATGTAGTGCAATGCATGTGGGATTCTGCATGAGACTGCTCCTTGCGAGTCTAGCACAGTGCCTGGCAGGTAAAAGGCATTCAATAAATATTTTGATTTAATGAATCAAGTCTATGATTCTAGTAAAATTAGTTAGTCTCTAAGAGTCTGTTTCTTTATCTATAAACGGAAAGAATATCACAATGAAAATATCACAAATTAGAAAGCAGTCCAATAAAGTGGTTAAAGAGCGATTCTGAAGGCCAAGACTAGTTGGAGTCTACCAATTACTGAATGATTTTGAACAAGTTGCTTACCCTCTACACCTCAGTTTTCTCAAATATAAAAAAAGGATGATACAGTAGGACCTAATTTACAGAATTTTTGAGAGAGTTTAAGTACTTAACTTATGTTAAGCACTTACAACAGTGTGGGCACATGGTAAAATTTCCATAAAGAAGTGGCCATTATTACTATTGTCACCAAATGCTATATCATATATAGCACTGGCAGTGCATTGGCAGGAGCACTTAGAAAATTTTTAGCACACAGTACACACCAAATAAACATTAGCTACTAGCCATCAGACTAGGTGGTCAGTAAACGGCTGCTACTATTAAATAAGATACAGTCAGACATTAGTCTAACATTAAGGTTATGAGCCATACACCAAGATGACAGTCCCTTTTATTTGTGCTTTATCTAGACTAGCTGCTGGAAAATAGATATTTGTTCTAAACTAGTACATGAGCAGCTTTAGTAGTGTATAAAGAAGAGGGATTACAGGGAATAGAGTCCCAGTGAAAGACAGCCTAATTCCTACTCTTGTGTCTTCTCCCTATAACGTCTACTTTACAGAGAAGGAAAAGGAAATGTGACGAGAAAGGAGACAGGAGGAAAACAGAATGCTCTGTGGCAGCAGGTGATGTTCTGTCCCAAGGGTTCATCTGTGCAACTTAGGCCCCTAATTTCAAAGCCCATATCTTCCTTTTTTGAATCATTACAAGTTCCTGTTTGCTGTCTCCAGGGTAAGTTCCCATCTAAAGGGCTAAGTGATGATTTACATCCCTGTGCCCAATAAATTATCAAAGTCTTCCCAATTCAGGTAAACAAATTCATCCAATTCTCTGAGTTTTCTTTGTTAAATTAAATGTACACAGACAAGGGGTTCCAGAACATCATCATTAGTTTTAAATTAGCAAAAAAGTTTTTGTGTGATAGGCCCAGTAAGAACAGAAAGGGTCTGCCATTCATATATGAATATAATATTGACCTCTCACACTAGACCATGGATTGAATTGCTGATGGACGGCTAGCCAGAACTAGAGGTACAATCTGTGGTTGTCGAGATGAGATTTTTCCTTGGGAAGTAAAACAGCAAATATGGGGATGAAATTTCTGATAATGGTCTTATCAATCATTACACTTAAATCTGATCATGCCTAGTGCATGCATGCTAAGTCACTTCAGTCGTGTCCGACTCTTTGCGACCCTATGGACTGTAGCCCACCAGGCTCCTCTGTCCATGGGATTCTCCAGACAAGAATACTGGAGTGGGTTGCCATGCCCTCCTCCAGGGGATCTTCCCAATCCAGGGATGGAACCTGCGTCTCTTACATCTCCCGCACTGGCAGGCGAGCTCTTTACCACTAGCGCCTCGTCACGCCTAAAGGCAATGGGATGCACTGGAGAGCAAACTTGAGTCTAGAGTATAATGATTTGCTTGAAAACTCAGGATCTGACACAGAACAAGTTTTTAACCTTTCTGAAACCTTTTTTAAATTCTGTAAAATGAAGATAATCCTACCTATTAAAGGGAATTTTGCTGAGAAGACTAAAGGAGAAAATGTAACAAATAATGCCACATAGTGGAGTTAAGCAGAAAGCAGAAAACCCAATAAAGGTTAGATTAAGGTTGGAGATAAACAAAGAAAAATCAGATAAACTCAAATGCTATTTCCTAGGTATTTCTCAGTCTACTTTACCTGAAAATACAGGTATTATCAGGGTAATGTTTTAATACCCAGTGTCATGATCTTTAGGAACCTCAGCAATGTAAAGGTTGGAGGGTATTGTGTAAGGATGCAGCTGTATCTGCTGGAGACCGTGGTATTAGAGTGTCTTGTCTGTGTCTCAGAAATGCAAATAACCAGGAAAAAATAGATGGCTGGGAATTGGGACCGTCAGGCATGAAAACATTTCTAACGAATCATGGAAGTGGGCTAAGTGGTAGCTTGGAAGGAAGTGGTCGTGTGGGGACAGGAGAGGACAACAAGTGGTTGAAGGCTTAAAAAAAAGGATTCAAACAAAAACTGAGAACTGTAATTTCTCAGTAAAGACACCAGGGCACTAAGGTATTTTTGTACATTTCAGCACTGTCTATCCTTTTGCAATTCTTATCAAAAGGTGTGGGAGATTGTCCATAGAAATGTATTTCCAATTTTGTAAAGGGAGTCAGTTAAAAAAATGTAATTCACATTGGAGAAAGTTGTTCAAAACCAACTTTGCTTAAACAAATCTATTCAGCAAAGCAAGGGATACTGGCACTTGGGAGATACAGAGGCCTAAGGGAAAACAAAATCCCAATAAGTAGCCAAATATGCTTCTGTTATTTCAAGATTCCTTCAACAGAAACATTATGGGAAGATAAAAATTAGGAAAACACTGAACTGAACTAATTCAAAATGTTAAAAAAATATTTTCCATTTACGTTTTATAACCAAGTGCTTTTCCCACATTTGTCCCAAGGCAGCAGATGAAGCGCTATATTCACCATTTCTAATACTAGCAATTGGAACATGCTCTTTGGCAAGGCAGAAATAAGATAATTGTTCAACATAGGCTGGCTTTTCAGAAATACTGGAAGCATTGCCTGTAATTATAGACATCTGTCACTGCTAGCCACTCAGTACTAACCCTGACATCAATATACAACCATAGCACTAAACTGCCTGCAGGCATAGCAATGCAGACCAGATACGCTAGGCAGGCAATCATCTGCTTCATCCAAACGATCTGTCAAAGGTTCCCGACCACAAATAGCTCTTACATTTTGTATCCTTAGGATAATATGTTGATTTATTTTAGATTCTCTAATATTTACAGCCTAGGCCATCTACTAAAATAAAGAAACAAAACTTATGGCTAATGGAGGCAGTTACTGTTCACAGTCATCATAAAAGGTCATAGCTCAACCCTCAAATGTTAAAAATTGATGGCAGCTTTAACCACGTGCTATCATACAGATGTTTCCTTTTGTAGAGGCAATTATTTTCAATAGCAATTCAAAATGGTAACTACAATCTTTCATCAGCAAGTATGTTGCCACATTGATCTAATAGAAATGCTCATATTTTAAAACCTTTTTTGAGAAGTAAAGTAAGTTTTAGTGATGAGTACTGAAGAATCCAGACTGTCAGTTTGGGTTTAGCTGTACACATAATATCATCGTATCTGAAAACACTTGTTTCTACATACACAAATGATGTAATGTCTAAAAACTAGGAAATGATATTGAAGGATAAAATACTTGGTTAATGAATGAGTCAACTGACATATAATTCTGCTGAGAGTAAAGCTTATTGAAACATACATGCACACCTACATTCATATTTTTAAAAGCCCAAAGACACACTGTAGCTTTAAAAGTCACTTTCTTTTTTTAAGCAGCCAGAGACACAAGCTGAAAATTATTAGACATTTAGACTAATTAGGAATAAACACTCACAATTATCATAATGTATTACTAAAAACTCAGATATTTCTTGGTTTGATCACAACAGCCTATGCTGAAGAAAAACTATTAATTACTGACAGACAGTGAGCTTACAAGTGAGCTGCATCTTAAAAACCTCTTTTAAAATACAATTGCTAAATGCCTTACAGTGCTGTAATGTGAGACAGGTTCAAATCTTATTACTTCACTGAAATTAAAACCTAAGTTTTAATACTGTTCAAGTCGAACAATGATTCCACACTTTATTGCTTTTGAAATCCCTTGATGATCATAGGAAAAAATGCCCCCGAGAAAAAAAGACTGTTTTCGATAAACAGAAAATACAGTTTGCACTCTTAGCCTCTTTGTCATCACAAAAAAAGGATTTAATGCCAATTCTTTAAAAAAAGACTTTTTTTTCCCACAAAATGTGCACCTTGTGTGCCATTTGTAAAATCAGTTCACTTTCTTTTATTTATTACTGCAGCGCGGCAAGGCAATAAAGAAGCTACCGATAGCTAATAAATTACGTGCCTTTTAAAACAATTCTCTTGCTACAAAAACATGTAACTACAAAGGTGTACATTTACATGGTACATCACATGGAACGTCTATATTTGTGTCCTATTAACCATTTTGGCAAATCGTGGACTTTTACCAAATAGCTGATAGGAAAAAACAGTGACTCACAAATGTTGACTTGATATAAAATAAAAGCCTACCCAGTAAACTACTCTTTTGCTATTTATACTTTCTAAAAATTCTCCAAAATTTATTTTAAAATGTTTAGATACACTATTTTATGCATCAAAAAGGTATTCAAAGATGTTCTAATTAAAGTTAACTTAAATCTTACTGAATATGAATAGAGAGACCTATTTAAAGTACCCTCCCCTCCCCTCCAATCTATGTACCCAGTGATCATGCAGTTTTAAAAATCATAGCTCCTACGAGTTACTTAGGACAAGTTATAAAAAGCAAGATCAAGATCACTGGATATAAGGCAAAAATGCCCCCAATCTCTTTGTTCCTTAATATATTTTCTTAAAAAAAGATACAGAAACTTGGTTATTTAAGAAATATTCACATCAAATATGTCTTGCTAAGTAATAATTTTTAAGAGAATATTATCTTCGTATACCTACAAGAACTGCATAAAAACCCTACTTTATGAAAGTAAAGCTGTTTTCTGGTTGGTACAAATGAATTTTGAACTATCTGTACTCTAATTCCAGGATTAAATTGTTAAATTAATCAGGGTATTAGCTTAATGCTTTCACCCTCTAAATCTCATGATGAGCATGTATTTATGAGATAGTGTATTGTCTTTTATTATTAATTTCCTCCATTTCCTGTAATAGCTATCATAGCTGTGGCTTTTTTTTTCTGGTTTGTTTCATACCTACAAAATTTCAACTTTGTTCAATTATGTATGATGAACACTGTTTCAATTTTCAAAGCACAAACAACTTTGATCCATTTCATATATACTTCAAGATGATGCTCTACTATACAAATGAAGTAAAATTCTATATTTTCTAGCACTCATTTCTCCATTCAAATCTACTTTTTCTCCCTTTCTTTTGAAATTTGATAATGATGATTAACAATTAGGAATCCATGGAAGATACCTTTTCTGAAAGGTTCAATGAGATAATTTTATCTCATTTCATAGGCATTTTAGAGGGGAATCATTATCACCATAAATAACAGTATTCTCTAAACCATATTATCTTTACAGGGAGAGAACCTAGGTATAACATATGTATGGACAGAAATGGTATGGACCTAACAGAAGCAGAAGATATTAAGAAGAGGTGGCAAGAATCCACAGAAGAACTATATAAAATAGATCTTCACTACCCAAATAATCATGATGGTGCGATCACTCACTTAGAGCCAGACATACTGGAATGTGAAGTCAAGTGGGGCTTAGGAAGCAAAACTACGAATAAAGCTAGTGGAGGTGATGGAATTCCAGTTGAGCTATCTCAAATCCTAAAAGATGATGCTGTGAACGTGCTGCACTCAATATGCCAGCAAATTTGGAAAACTCAGCAGTGGCCACAGGACTGGAAAAGGTGAGTTTTCATTCCAATCCCAAAGAAAGGCAATGCCAAACAATAAACTACTGCACAACTGCATTCATCTCACACTCTAGTAGAGTAATGCTCAAAATTCTCCAAGCCAGGCTTCAACAATACATGAACCATGAACTTCCAGATGTTCAAGCTGGATTTAGAAAAGGCAGAGGAACCAGAGATCAAATTGCCAACATCTGTTGGAACATCCAAAAAGCAAGAGAGTTCTAGAAAAACACCTACTTCTGTTTTACTAACTACGCCAAAGCCTTTGACTGTGTGGATCACAACAAACTATGGAAAATTCTTAAAGAGATGGGAATACCAGACCGTTTTACCTGCCTCCTGAGAAATCTGTATGCAGGTCAAGAAGCAACAGTTAGAACTGGACTTGGAACAATAGACTGGTTCCAAATCGGACAAAGGCTGTATATTGTCACCCTGCTTATTTAACTTCTATGCAGAGTACATCGTGAAAAATGCTGGGCTGGAAGAAGCACAAGCTGGAATCAAGATTGCCAGAAGAAATATCAATAACCTCAGATATGCAGATGACACCACACTTATGGCAGAAAGTGAAGAACTAAAGAGCCTCTTGATCAAAGTGAAAGAGGAAAGTGAAAAAGTTGGCTTAAAGCTCAACATTCAGAAAACTAAGATCATGGCATCTGGTCCCATTACTTCATGGCAAATAAATGGGGAAACAGTGGAAACAGTGGCAGACTTCATTTTTTGGGGCTCCAAAATCACTGCAGATGGTGACTTCAGCCATGAAATAAAAAGATGCTTGCTTCTTGGAAGAAAAGTTATGACCAACCTAGACAGCATATTAAAAAGCAGAGATATTACTTTGCCAACAAAGGTCTGTCTAGTCAAAGCTATGGTTTTTCCACTAGCCATATGTGGATGTGAGAGTTGGACTATAAAGAAAGCTGAGCACTGAAGAACTGATGCTTTTGAACTGTGGTGTTGGAGAAGACTCTTGAGAGTCCCTTGGACAGCAAGGAGATCCAACCAGTCCATCCTATACGAAATCAGTCCTGAATATTCATTGGAAGGACTGATGCTGAAGCTGAAACTCCAATATTTTGGCTACCTGATGCGAAGAACTGATCGTTGGAAAAGACCCTGACGTTGGGAAAGATTGAAGGCGGGAGGAGAAGGGGCTGACAGATGATGAGATGGTTGGAAGGCATCACCAACTCAATGGACATGAGTCTGATTAAACTCCGGGAGGTGGTGATGGACAGGGAGGCCTGGCGTGTTGCTGTCCACGGAGTCGCAAAGAGTTGGACGTGACTGAGTGACTGAACTGAACTGAACTGAACCTAGGTATATTTCCTAATTTACCTTTTGCTTCTTTTTAGTAGTAGTATTCACATTTACTGAAATCATGAGCTTTCTCCACACTGTAGCTGACTTAAAATGATAAAATCCTTAATTAGCAACCAAGAAAAATAGCTGACAAAATTGAACTTTATTTCTCTATGGCCCTATTCTCTCCCTCCTATATCTCACTGACAATATTTTATTTTTAATCTTTAGTTACTTGAATTGCTTCCGTTAGATCACTAAAATTGTGCATTCAAAGAAGGTAGCACAGGTGTATCATGAATTCCATTTCTTTTAGATGGAGTTTAGAAGACTGCTCAAGATTACACAGTCAAGTGGTTTACCAATCACAGTTTTCACTATTTGACAACACTGCTTCCTAGCCACTAGGAAAAAAAATATGTATTAACAGACATTTATTATAGAATATCCAAATTAAGCTTTCTCTCAGGTGCTATTTTATTCAATGCATGGAAAATAACCTTGCCTTATATCTGGCACCTATCTGACAAGAGTAGGAGTGGTCAGTGTTTAATGGCGCCAATTGAGAGGGGTAGAGGAATTCATTTGTTTTACTAGCTACCATCTTATAAAGGATGGAACATTCATAGTGTCACCAATTTGTTAAACAAACTGCAGTGTACTGATACTTAGATTTCTTGGTTTTGTTATGCAGTCTTGAACAGGAAAGTGGAAAATACAAAGTTGGACACTTCTGGCCTCTTTTTGTACCAGGATTTTGAAGCTGAAACTCCAATACTTTGGCCACCTGATGTGAAGAGCTGGCTCATTTGAAAAGACCCTGAGGCTGGGAAAGATTTGAGGGCAGGAAGAGAAGGGGATGATAGAGGATGAGATGGTTTAATGGCATCACCGCCTCAATGGACATGAGTTTGGGTGGACTACGGGAGTTGGTGATAGACAGGGAGGCCTGGCGTGCTGCGGTTCATGGGGTCACAAAGAGTTAGATACGACTGAGCGACTGAACTGAATTGAACTGATGCAACTCCTAGTTCTAGTTTACTGACCTGCTTATGTAATACACAGTACTGAATGACACTGAAGTAAATCCCAAGTACCCCAAGCCCCACCCTCAAGAATCCTTCCTGGACTTGCCCAAGATTACACCAGGTGTCTTCCTATATGTTCCCACTGTTGTTCTGCATACCAAACATGGCTTTATCATATCAAATGACGATGCATGTCTGCCTTCTCTGTGCTATCTACCTGACTATGATGGCAGGACTATCTTTCTTTTAGTCAATATTATGTCCCATTGTTTAGCACATAGTAGGCAGCTACATGTGTTTCTAATGTCTACATGTTTTTTCCCAATACCACCAAGCAATTCTCAGCTCAGATCAGTTCAGTTGCTCAGTGTGTCCAACTCTTGATGACCCCGTGGACTGCAGCATGACAGGACTTCCCTGTCCATCACCAACTCCCGGAGTTTACTCAAACTCATGTCCATCAAGTTGATGATGCCAGCCAACCATCTTATCCTCTGTCGGTCCCTTCTCCTCCTGCCTTCCATCTTTCCCAGCATCAGGGTCTTTTTCAAGTTCTTCGCATCAAGTGGACAAAGTACTGGAGCTTCAGCTTCAGCATCAGTCCTTCCAATGACTATTCAGGACTGATCTCATTTAGGATGGACTGGTTGGATCTCCTTGTAGTCCAAGGGACTTTCAAGAGTCTTCTCCAACAGTTCAAAAGCATCAACTCTTCGGGGCTCAGCTTTCTTTATGGTCCAGCTCTCACATCCATACATGACTACTGGAAAAACTATAGCTTTGACTATATGGCCCTTTGTCGGCAAAGTAATGGCTCTGTTATCTTCTCAGGGGACACTAATTGGATGTCTCACATCCAATTAAGGGCTTAGTCACTAAAGCCTGCCCCTAATTTCAAACACCAATTGAAAGACCCCCTCAAAAAGCAAGTCAATTCAGGCTGTCACCTGTGCTTCTGACCAACCAGCTATAGATGGAAGGTTCCAGTGGCCTTTCTCTTTGGGTTTAATTTGCTAGAGTGGCTCACAGAACTCAGAGAAACATTTTACTTTCTAGATTACTGGTATAGTTTAAAGGAAGTAACTCAGGAAAATCCAGGTGGAAAGTGATGCTTAGAGCAAGGTATGTGGGTAGGGGTGCATATCCTTTTCTAATTCAGTCTTTAAAAAGTGACCATTAGCTAGTTACAATGCACTCTCTCTTTAGAAAACCCTGCTCTAATGAACAATTCTACCTGAAAAATATGACTAGAATCAGAATAGAATTTCTCTGTTTTTTTCACCATGAAATCGGATCATCTCACTCTACCTAGCCCGTATTCAATCAATAGTGACAGACAGACGACACATATAGCTAGGATAGTGATTCTGTCCTAAAGAATCTCTAACTGTGTTAAGAAAATAAGTGGACAGAGCAGAACAACACTTAGGATCAAGACTAGGAATTAAGGTTAGCCATTTAGCGAATTTAGACAGATTTAAAGGTCAAATCTTGTGCAAGTCACTTCCTACCACTGTGTTCTTAGTCAAGTTACTTTATGGCAGAACAGGTTAAGAACACTTTTATCATAAGAGTATTTTGAGGCCTATAAGATATAATGTATTGTAAATGCATATTATCACAGTGCATGGCATAAAATAAACAATGAATGAGTGTTAGAATTGCCATTATCCTTATTATTTAACTAGGTTTTAATGAATATGATCCAGGTATTAAGAACTGTAAGAGTGCAAACTGGAATAGAATACTGAAGGATGGAGATTGCTGCAGGGGTAGGGGAGGAGGGGGAACCAGCAAAGGAAAAAGAGAACAATGTAACCTAAGATAAAGATGGAGAGAGATCCCTTGACAGAGGGGGTCTGTAGAGACTAAAGTTGGCTAGTAGGTGGAGCTAGAGCCTGGGGGACCTGAGGAGCTGAGGACTGTGGCTGGATGAAGGCAACAGAGAGGTCTCTGAATGGGCAGGGCCCTATGAAGAAAGGGGTACTGAAGATCCGCCTGACTGCAGTCTGTGTGATGGACCGCAGCCAGGGAAGTAAAGCTTTTACTCTTCTTTAACTTTTCTGTTGTGTTGTTGTGTTCCCTCTTCTTGATATTTTTACCTTCATGGGCACAGCATTCCTTGGGTTTCTCAGTTTTTCAATTCTTTATTTTCAGTCAGAAATTTTTATTTCCAACATCTTTGAGCTGAGAATATCCTTCATCCTTATACACCTAGTTCCTTGGGGGAGGTCCATATGCTCATAAGATTTCAATTAAACATGTATCCCTCAAAACTAAATCCATAGTTCCAAAAGTATAGCTATATTACTAAAAAATGTAGCCAGGGTTGGGAATTGAAAAGAAATGCCAAGACGGCAAAATTCTGACAGTTTAGGCTCCATTTCCTTGAACAAGATGAAAGTCTGAGGTAGGCCAGAAAGGAGATTACTGCCTTTGTTAATTATATAAGAACACAGCATGTCAGCTGAAAGCTCATTTTGTTCCCTACTGATTATGACTCCAATGACCTACCCTCCAATCTTGACCATTAACCTCAAATGGTTAGAGATGTAGCTCAGATATTTCTATCTTTCCTTAAGTACTTGAGAATCTTTCATTCATGGACTTATCAATTTATTTGTATTCTCATTTTGTGGCACTTCTTAGAAAAATAAGACCCATAAGTTTCATTATCCACCAAAGAAAGCAGAATTTGTTCTTATTTTCCCTGAACTTAATGTAAGGCTAAAGGTACTCCTGAATTTAAATATTCAAGACATTTTCAAGCTCTACCAATATTCTGATTTAAAAACCCCAAAATATGATCTTTTCTCTTAAGTGTTTAACTTTCTTGGATGAAGAGGCCAAATATCCATACTGATGATTTCTACTGTGTAGATCTGAGCTGTGGTCTAAAAAAATTGAAACATAAATAGAGATTATATCTATTAACTGTGCTTTTAAATCATTTGAACTATTGCATCTTTGGGGTCTGTTATACACAGACCACATTTTTGGGTAGTGACAAAGGTCGAAAAACACGTAAAGACATAGCCATTCAGTTCTGACCGCCTTCTTGAAAGGCTACTAGACGACGTAGTGTTGACAGGCAGAAAGCTCAAGGAAAAAACAAATGAGCTATTGTAAATTTTTAGAAACAGGCTATGCTTGTTCCTTTTCTTTCTAAGTAAAAATATTTTTCATTTCAATCCCAAAGAAAGGCAACGCCAAAGAATGCTCAAACTACTGCACAATTGCACTCATCTCACACGCTAGTCAAGTAATGCTCAAAATTCACCAAGCCAGGCCTCAGCAACACGTGAACCGTGAACTTTCAGATGTTCAAGCTGGTTTTAGAAAAGGCAGAGGAACCAGAGATCAAATTGCCAACATCGACAAGATCATCGAAAAAGCAAGAGAGTTCCAGAAAAACATCTATTTCTGCTTTGTTGACTATGCCAAAGCCTTTGACTGTGTGGATATCAACAAACTGGGGAAAATTCTTCAAGAGATGGGAATACCAGACCACCTGACCTGCCTCTTGAGAAATCTGTATGCAGGTCAAGAAGCAACAGTTAGAACTGGACATGGAACAACAGACTGGTTCCAAATAGGAAAAGGAGTACGTCAAGGCTGTATATTGTCACCTTGCTTATTTAACTTATATGCAGAGTACATCATGAGAAACGCTGGGCTGGAAGAAGCACAAGCTGGAATCAAGATTGTCGGGAGAAATATCAATAACCTCCGATATGCAGATGGCACCACCCTTATGGCAGAAGAGGAACTAAAGAGCCTCTTGATGAAAGTGAAATACAGTGAAAAAGTCGGCTTAAAGCTCAACATTCAGAAAACTAAGATCATGGCATCTGGTCCCATCATTTCATGGCAAATAGATGGGGAAATAGTGGAAACAGTGGCAGACTTCATTTCTTTGGGCTCCAAAATCACTGCAGATGGTAACTGCAGCCATGAAATTAAGACACTTGCTTCTTGGAAGAAAAGTTATGACCAACCTAGACAGCATATTAAAAGGCAGAGACATTACCAACAAAGATACGTCTAGTCAAAGCTATGGTTTTTCCAATGGTCATGTATGGATGTGAGAGTTGGACTATAAAGAAAGCTGAGAGCCAAAGAATTGATGCTTTTGAACTGCAGTGTTGGAGAAGACTCTTGAGAGTCCCTTGCACTGCAAGGAGATCCAACCAGTCCATCCTAAAGGAGATCAGTCCTGAGTATTCATTGGAGGGATTATGCTGAAGCTGAAACTCCAATACTTTGGCTACCTGATGTGAAGAACTGACTCACTGGAAAAGACTCCGATGCTGGGAAAGATTGAGGGCAGGAGGAGAAGGAGTCGACAGAGGATCAGATGGTTGGATGGCATCACCGACTCAATGGACATGAGTCTGAGTAAACTCCAGGAGTTGGTGATGGACAGGGAAGCCTGCTGTGCTGCAATCCATGGGGTCACAAAGAGTCAGACACGACTGAGGGACTGAACTACCCTGAAAAGCATTTTTAAACAATGTTAAAAAAAGAACAGCAGAAGTGGAGGACCCAGTGCCAACAGTACTTCTTAATGACTAGAGAAGAAAATAAAATCCCTACAGACTATCAGAGGCTGGAAGGAGCTTCTAAACTTCACAAACCAAATGCAGTATGCTCACCTGAGGCTAAACAAAATGTGCCACCTATGATTTCTTATGCAGAGATCCTCTGTCACAAACTGCATCACCTCTCCGATAGAACATTTTTGAAAAACGCTGCAGAAGAGTAGAGAAACTAGAGCTCAAACCCCCAGTCTCAAGTATGACCCTAAAGACTTTTCTAAACTTCTCTAAGAATCAATTTCTTCATTCACAAAATGAAGGTAATAATATTTATCTTGTAAGGTTGTTGAGAGGATTAGCACTAATATGAACAAAATGCCTAGCACAGTATCTGGTGCACAATAGGTCCTCTCTAAGTCCTATTTCTAGTGAGAACATTAGTTGCATATTTGAAAACAGCTACTCTTATAAAGAATTATGAATTTTCATTAAATTGCATAATACTTTTTTTTAACGAGAAGGGCTAAGTAAGAATCATTTACATTCAGTTAGTACGTATCTGTTGTTGATATGATGGTCAACTATCTGCCTAAAGTAATTTGAATTCTGATGTCTGAGAATAAGTAACTGGGAAGGGAGAAAAACATTTTAATTAGATAACATACTAACACACTTGTACCTAAATTAAAAAGCAACTACTGTCTTCAGAATTAAATAGAAATATCCTAAAAGCACAAGTTTTTAAAAGAGTGGTATGGATTCCAGCTTGCTGTGAAAAATTCCCAGTCACTTTTAAAGCTTTTTAAAAAACTCCAAAATGCTTGACAGTAAGTAAACAGAATATAAAAGCAGATGGTTTGGATAGTCTGAATACAAAAAAGCAGGTGCTTAGCAAAACAGAAGCGCTTGCCCGTTTGCCAGCACTGCTGGCTCCCGCTCCCACATCCCGCTCGCGTTCCTCCCCACATCTGCTCACTGGTGTGATACATTCTATTGAGTAAGAGGATAAAGAGCAGCAACTTGTGAATCAAGAGACTACTGAGATCTGTTACATGAAAATGTAATTTCCTTTTCTTAGTAGGTAGGTTTATCTGTTTTAAACTTAGGTGGAAAATTTATCTTTCTTCAAAACAAAGACACATAGATTTAGGAAAATTCTTTTAACAACAGCACAATAAAGAGGTAGTAAAACCTAGCTTATGGAGCACATTAATATAGATATATGCAATTTAATTCAAATCTTAAACCATGCTTGCAGACTATACTTTCTGCTGCCCAAGTACACTAAAAGAAGAAACTGCCATAAATTAGCTTGTAGAAACAGAAAGAAAGCAATCAAAATGTCTTTTTATCACATGCAGACCCAAACTACACATTATTTTTCAGAAAATGTCACTTTGTGCTTTGCTTCTAAACAAACTAGAAACTTCAAAGAAGAATATGATATAATTTAGAAGAAGGCTAAAAACACAGTAAGTTAAAAGAATAAAATGAACAGTCATACTGTGAGAGGACCAAGACAAGAAATACAGTCCTTTCCTTTCAGATTTCCTTAATGGTGTGATGTGGGGTTTGGGATTAAAAAAAAAACCTCAAAACTATTTAACTATTTGGCAGTTTAATAGATACTTGTGAAAAATATTACAATTCAGAAGTAAATAAAAAGGAGTAAAGATTCAGAGCATCTCCAAAAGCGGCTAGGGATGCTGGGAATGGAGGTTGGCAGGAATCAGACTAGGAAGGAGACCTCGTTGAGTGGTGAGGGAAATTGAGGGTAATTTTATGGAACTGTTAAAGACAGCAGGTTAAGTTAGATGGCTTGTACATGCTAGTTACGGAAGCCACGGTCACGTTTTCTTTGCTAACAGCCTCCCAGTTGGTCACTCTAGTTTTTACCTCACCACTGGTAGGTACTAAAGTTCCAGGGAGAGGGTTAATGTCAGTGATGATGAAAACAGTATGAGCAGCTGTCACTTACTGAGTGCTTATCATTTATTAGGTACTATGCCAAGTACTTTACATGCTTTATCTCATTTAATCAATAATGATAACTCAATGAAGCTGGTAGTATTAATATCATAATTTCACCAAAGAAGTTAGATGATGTGTCTATTGAGTCAGACAGTTTGTTTATGACAGAGGTGGGATTTGAACCCAAGTAAGAATAATACTAGGAGAAGGCAATGGCACCCCACTCCAGTACTCTTGCCTGGAAAATCCCATGGATGGAGGAGCCTAGTAGGCTGCGGTCCATGGTGTCGCTAAGAGTCAGACATGACTGAGCGACTTCACTTTCACTTTTCACTTTCATGCACTGGAGAAGGAAATGGCAACCCACGCCAGTGTTCTTGCCTGGAGAGTCCCAGGGACGGGGGAGCCTGGTGGGCTTCCGTCTCTGGGGTCGCACAGGGTCGGACACGACTGAAGTGACTTAGCAGCAAGAATAATACTAAAGAGGACACTCTTAACCAGTTACTTTTTATACATGATCATGAAATGTGCTAAAAATAGTTACATCAATACCAAATACTAAACTATAAAACTTTTTACACAGAACACATGAGAGCCTCCTACATGTCTTCATATTCACCTATGTTATCATAAAATCACATTCTTTAAGTGGTTTTATCCATATAATACTGAGTTTATGATTGTTAATTGGATAAGACAGTTTACTACCTGACATTAATTTTTTACTTTTCTTTAGCTGCTCAGAAAAGGTGAATAGATCATAATTTCACTTGTTCTTCCATGTTTTTCTTAGATGTTAACACAAAGTAAGAGCAAATATGAATATTTACGGAAATGTATACGTCAGTCACTGTGCTCACTAGGGTTTCTCAACCTCAGCACTACTGACATTTTTGTTGTGGGGACTGGCTTGTGCAGGGTGAAATGTTTAGCAGCATCTCTGGCCTCTGTTTACTAGGTGCCAGTAGCACCTCTCCCGCAAATCGTGACAACATGTTAAAAATGTCTTTAACACTGTCAAACATCCTCTGGGAGATTTTCTAGAGGAACCACTGTGCTAACAAGCGCTTAATATATTATTTAGTAATTTAATTCTCCCACTTACCATGAAGTAGGTATACTTGTACTAAATATTCCAGTTTTCCAATGTGAAATTGAGAAATGATAGTTAGTTTAAATTTAAGCAATGTGACTCCAGAACCTGTACTCTTGCCCAGTACCCTATACTACTTCTCTAGCAAAATAGGTTTCTCAGCCCTAAAGAACTGTGAAGCTTTTTTCCTTCTGGTTTAACTTACTACTATCACCTGGGACAATGTTTAAATGGGGAATATATATAAAACAAGGCTCACACAGCTCCAATTTCCTCAATCTGCTCTTTAAGGTGGCATAATTTAGAATAAGTTCTCAACTTGGGGAGAGGGGTATGAATTCCTTTAGGAATCTGTTAAAGATACTGACCATCTCCCAGGAAAATGTACCTGTACAACATTTTACATACTTTATAGTGTTAGAGGACTTTACATATAGAACCTGAGTTTAATCCCTGTCCCAAATTTACTAGCTATATGGTCTGAATGAAGTTATTTAACCATGCTGCTCCTGAGGTTTCCTTCTGTAAAATGAGGAAAAGATCACTTACCCTACATGATTGTTGTGAGGCTTAAGCTGATCTGATTGAAGCAGCCAGCAGAGTACTAGCACCTAGAAGCTATATAATACATGGCATTCCTCCTCTTGATGATTCTAGTTTCTTGTCGCGCTCTATCAAAGAAAGCCTCATCCACTTTTCAATATGCTCTAGATTTTGACGTGCATATTGCTCATCATCTATGTCTTCCTTCAATTATTTTACACACATCATACAAATCTCGTCTTTGGTCTTATTTGTTCTTACTGCTTTTTCACCTCACCCCAATGCCCAGGATACAAGTGCTGTGTGTGTGTGTGTGTGTGTGTGTGTGTGTGTGTGTGTGCTTTACTCACTCAGTTGTGTCTGACACTGTGTGACCCATGGATTGTACCCTGCCAGGCTCCTCCATCCATGGGATTTTCCAGCCAAGAATACTGGAATGCATTGCCATTTTTTTCTCCAGGGGATCTTCCCAACCCAGGGATTGGACCTGGATCTCCAGCATTGCAGGCAGACTCTTTACCATCTGAGCCACCAGGGAACAAGGGAAGAAACAGAAGGAAATCTCTTTGGATGCATTTCCTTACTAATCTTAGAGGCAGAATCTCCTAAGATTGTTGCAAGAAATAAAGACAATCTTTGTGAAATGTTTGGCACTGAATACTACAGGTGACTGATAAATTCTTCCACATGGGGCCTATTAGTATATGAAGGCTCCTCTGAAATGTCCTTTGAGTACCTAAAAATCCACCTTAGTAACTAAAATAATGCTTTCCCCTACTTTTTTGGTGTTAGTTAGTTTCAGTCTAGAAACACCATTTCTAGGGAATGAAGTAGAGTCCACCATGTGGCTTTCAGAAGAATAAATATGAAAGGCACTTTGGGCCCATCCCTTTACAATTGCATTACTATCATGGGCTTCGCTGTTGGCTCAGACAGTAAAGAATCCGCCTGCAATGCAGCAGACCCTGGTATTTAATGTCCAGCCTTCACAGTACATGCTGAAGCACTTCTTGATAAAACAATAGCCCCTCTGATTTAATACTATGCAAGCACAACAAAAATCACTTAATAGTGTATTTAGTCACCAAAAAGTCAAGTGAAACATGAAGTGTTCTCCCAACAGGCTGCTTCTCCATCTAAGCCTGGAGCCAAAATCCATCACAAGTGAGAATACTCAAGAGAAGTAATAATATAAAAATCATGTGCTCTTCTCATTCTCAGTTTCTATGAACCAACACAGCACTCCATGGTCTGTGACATCCAAAAAAGAAGATGACAAAGAAAACTACCAACTATCCTGTCTCACAGTAAGTCATAATGTCATTTCGAAGTGAAGCAAAAACATAAAAAGTGATTTCACAGAGAGTCAAACACTCAGAAAAGGTCTTCCAAATCTGATCTGTGCTGTGTTGTGGCAGATAGATACTCTAAAGGATAAAACACCTTTAACAAAACATATAATGAACTCTTGTTGTCACTGGGGAAGGCCAGGGGCACCATTTGTAGACACCAGTAAGTTAAAGAGTCTGAGATGGTTGAAGGGTAACACATAGTTTGTATCTGTTTCTCTCAAGAATTAAAAAACAGCCACGAGAATAACTTTTTTGAAATATATAAACGATCAATCACTCCTATTACCTAATTAAAAGTTTTCAATGGGACACCCTTGTGGCTTGCCAAGGCAGGAGATACAGGTTTGATCCCTGATCTGGGAAGATGCCACATGTTGTGGAACAACTAAGCCCCTGCACCACACCTACTGAGCCCACGGGCTCTAGAGCCTAGGAGCCGCAACTACCAAGCGCATGAGCCCACGTGCCCTGGGACCCACACTCTGCAACAAAAAGAAACTACCACAGTGAGAAGCCCTCGCACTGCAACGAGCAGCAGCCCCCACTCGCTGCAACTAGAAAAGAGCCCACCTAGCAACAAAGACCCAGTACAGCCAAAAATAAATAGGTAAATAAAATTATAAACAAGTCTTCAATGGCACCCTTTCCTACAAGAAAAAACTTTCTTTTCTTAACTTGCTGTGGGGCACTCTTCCTCATCTGGCCCTTCCCAACTACAGTAATAACCCTTCCCTGCTGGCTGAGTGGTAAAGAATCTGCCTACCAATGCAGGAGATGTGGGTTTGATCCCTGGATCAGGAAGATTCCCTGGAGAAGGAAATGGCAACCTACTCCAGTATTCATGCAAAGATGGCCACAATATAGGACAGAAACAGCAAGGACCTAAGAGAAACAGAAGAGATTAAGAAGAGGTGGCAAGAAATCACAGAAGAACTATATAAAAAGGGTCTTAACGACCCAGATAACCACGATGGTGTGGTCTCCTACAGCTGGTCAAGTGGCTTAGGAAGCATCACTATGAACAAAGCTAGTGAAGGTGATGGAATTCCAGTTGAGCTATTTAAAATTCTAAAAGATGATGCTTTTAAAGTTCTGCACTCAATATGTCAGCAAATTTGGAAAACTCGACAGAGGCCATAGTACTGGAAAAGGACCATTTTCACTTCAAGTCCAAAGAAGGGCGATGCCAAACTGTGGTGCTGGAGAAGACTCTTGAAGAGTCCCTTGGACAGCAGGGAGATCAAACCAGTCAATTCTAAAGGAAATCAATCCTGAATAATCATTGGAAGGACTGATGCTGAAGCTCCAATACTTTGGCCACGTGATGGGCAGAGCTGACTCACTGGAAAAGACCTTGATGCTGGGCAAGATTGAAGGCAAAAGGAGAAGAGGGCAGCAGAGGATGAGTTGGTTACACAGCATCAAAGACTCAATGAACATGAATCTGAGGACAGAGGAGCCTGGTATGCTGCAGTCCACTTGATCACAAAGAATTGGACACAACTTAGAGACTGAAAAACAACAACAACCAGCATTCTTGCCTAGGAAATCCCGTGGACAGAAGAGCCTGGTGATCTTCAGTCCATGGGATCGCAAAGTGAAAGTGAAGTGAAGTCGCTCAGTCGAGTCCGACTCTTTGAGATCCCATGGACTGTAGCCCACCAGGCTCCTCAGTCCATGGAATTTTCCAGGCAAGAGTACTGGAGTGGGCTGCCATTTCCTTCTCCAGGGGATCTTCCCAACCCAGGGATCAAACCCGGGTCTCCCGCACTGCAGGCAGCCGCTTTACTGTCTGAGCCACCAGGGGATCGTAAAAGAGTCAGACATAACTTAGTGACGGAAAACAACAAAAACAACAGAACCACTTCTACTATACAGCACAGGGTTTTACCCCACCAAGCCTCGCGAAATGGGCCGAACATGCCATGCTCTCATACCTCTGTGGCTCTGGACACACTGTTGCCTCAGTGAGCAACAGTCATCTTCCCCTTTTTCAACCTGGTAAAATTATCTCCACCTTGAAGACCCAGTCCAAATGTAATTTCTCATGGGATGCCTCCCTTGACTTCTTTCATAGACTTCTTTTGTCACACTGTGCTGTTAATTATTTGTCTATCTCTTTCTTCCACTGTTCTGTGAGTTCTAAGGATAGTGACTGGAATACAGAAGATATTCAATAAATGGTTACTGAAGGAATGAATAAACTAGTCTAGCAAGGGAGATTACCTTGGAAAGACAATTTGCACTTCTGGGCCTTAAATTGCCATCTGTAAAATTAGCAAAAGGCAAGAAAAAAAAAAAAAGATTTAAAGACGTGAAATAAGAGTCTACCTAGAAGACTCCCATGAGAGACAGACTAAAGCAGAGTACTGTTCACGGAAGGGGAAGATGACTTGCCAAGCTCCCCCTACCCTTGCTAGAACAGAAACCACATAGCAAGCTGGAAAGCTTATGGACTACACACTTTACATTCTCTTCCAGTTTTAATATGCTATAATTCTATGATGTTATTCAGTATATCAAAGCACTGTATACAAAGATTAGTAAGTGGAAAAACTCCATTGTTCTATTCTCCTTTAGCAACAAACCCCAAAATTTGGAACCATATTTTCCCATAGCGAATTATTCTGTAGGTGTATCAAATCTGGACTCACTAGCTGTGCTAAAAAACTGCATTGATTATGGACTCATTTACTCTACTTGGAGAAATAAATGGCAACCAACTCCAGTATTCTTGCCTGGAGAATCCCATGGACAGAAGAGTCTGGTGAACCCCTGTCCATGGGGTGCAAAGAGTAGGACATGGCTGAGCAATAACACTTTACTTCACTTACTCTATTAGCTTATCAGATAAAATCACATTACTTGTGACAATCATCCATTTTAAACCCAAAATGTTGCAACTGATCAAATAGACTTTAAAAATAAACTGTATAATAATGACTGGACGTGGAACAACAGACTGGTTCCAAATAGGAAAAGGAGTATGTCAAGGCTGTATACTGTCACCCTGCTTATTTAACTTACATGCAGAGTACATCATGAGAAATGCTGGGCTGGAGGAAGCACAAGCTGGAATCAAGATTGCTGGGAGAAATATCAAGAACCTCAGATATGCAGATGACACCACCCTTATGGCAGAAAGTGAAGAAGAACTATGGCAGAAGTGAAAGAGGAGAGTGAAAAAGTTGGCTTAAAGCTCAACATTCAGAAAACTAAGATCATGGCATCTGGTCCCATCACTTCATGGCAAATAGATGGGGAAACAGTGGAAACAGTGGCTGACTTTATTTTTCTGGGCTCCAAAATCACTGCAGATGGTGATTACAGCCATGAAATTAAAAGACGCTCCTTGTAAGGAAAGTTTTGACCAATCTAGACAGCACCTCAAAAAGCAGAGACATTACTTTGCCAACAAAGGTCCGTCTAGTCAAGGCTATGGTTTTTCCAGTAGTCATGTATGGATGTGAGAGTTGCACTATAAAGAAGGCTGAGTGCCAAAGAATTGATGTTTTTGAACTGTGGTGTTGGAGAAGACTCTTGAGAGTCCCTTGCACTGCAAGATCCAACCAGTCCATCCTAAAGGAGATCAGTCCTGGGTGTTCATTGGCAGGACTGACATTGAAGCTGAAACTCCAATACTTTGGCCACCTGATGTGAAGAGCTGACTCATTTGAAAAGACCCTGATGTTGGGAAAGATTGAAGGCAGGAGAAGAAGGGGACGATAGAGGATGAGATGTTTGGATGGCATCATTGACTCAATGGACATGAGCAAACTCTGGGAGTTGGTGATGGACAGGGATGCCTGGCATGCTGCAGTTCATGGGGGTGCAAAGAGTCGGATACGACTGAGCAACTGAACTGAAGTGAATGCAGATGACACCACAGTTATGGCAGAAAGTGAAGAACTAAAGAGCCTCTTGATCAAAGTGAAAGAGGAGAGTGAAAAAGTTGGCTTAAAACTCAACATTCAGAAATCTAAGACCATGGCATCCGGTCCCATCACTTCATGGCAAATAGATGAGGAAACAATGGAAACAGTGAGAGACTTTATTTTTTTTGGGCTCCAAAATCACTGCAGATGGTGACTGCAGCCATGAAATTAAAAGACACTTGCTCCTTGGAAGAAAAGTTATGACCAACCTAGACAGCACATATTAAAAGGCAGAGACATTACTTTACCAACAAAGGTCTATCTAGTCAAAGCTATGGTTTTTCCAGTAGTCATGTATGGATGTGAGAGTTGGACTATAAAGAAAGCTGAGTGCTGAAGAATTGATGCTTTTGAACTGTGGTGTTGGAGAAGACTCTTGAGAGTCCCTTGGACTGCAAGGAGATCCAGCCAGTCATCCGAAAGGAAATCAGTCCTGAATATTCATTGGAAGGACTGATGCTGAAGCTGAAACTCCAGTACTTTGGCCACTTGATGCGAAGAACTGACTCACTAGAAAAGACCCTGATGCTGGGAAAGACTGAAGGTGGGAGAAGGGACCAACAGAGGATGAGATGATTGGATGGCATCAGCGACTCAATGGACATGAGTTTGAGTAAACTCCAGGAGGTGGCAATCGATAGGGAGGCCTGGTGACTGAACTGAACTGAATAATCTTTTAAGAAAGATTTTATTTATACTTTATTACTTATGCATGGAAAGAAAAGGTAAACACCTTTGAAAATTTCAGTCATGGCCCTATTTGTAGTTAAGACACTAGGCCTGAAACCCTGCTGTATGGTTCATTAGCTCAGTTCAGTTCAGTCGCTCAGTCGTGTCGGACTCTTTGCGATTCATTAGCTATCAGTCATTTATTCTGAGCCCTAATTTCCCCATCTCTGACACTGGTACAAGACTTGCTTCACCTACTTACTAGAAGGGCCAAAGTAAATAACGTATCCAGCACACTGACTGGCGCATGGCAGCCTCTAGAAACAGCCTATATTTCATCTCCTAATGAATTCTAATAAACTAAAAAAAGGACAAGTATTTCTAGAGTATTACTAAGAAAAAAGGTCACTTATTTGGTCACACTCAGAACCACCCATCTTGTCACTGGCAATTTATTAATATTAAAAGACTATAACTGAATATACCCACAATTTGCATTATAACTGCAAAAGCAAATTCAAAATAATCCCATATCCATGTGAACATAAAACATTATCCTTTTCTATAAAGGACAGATAGAGTATTTGGTTCTGATTCCACCAACAGCAATCATGATTTGGACTCCATGCCCTTATCACATAATAGAAGCACATATTTGCTAGACATTCAGTTAGTGAATGTATGACTGACCTCTAACAATATTTTTCCTCAATTACAGTTTGAACACTGGAAACTACTTTTTAACAAAGAATTATATGAAAAAAGAGATCAGTCTTAATTTCAAGAATCACCTATTGCCTTAAAAGAGAGTCTCTACAAACATTCTAATAGAGAGATAGAACACAGAAACCCAAAATGGAACTTCTATTATCATTAAAAAACAGAAACAAACTAATGGCCATATCAGGGAGGAATTCATCAACTCTATTTCCAATATCAATATGCAAGAAAGATTCTGTACTAATAGTAAGACCTTGTATATTTCAAACAATTTATATTCTTTTGATATTTCACTAATTAATTAGAAACTTTTAGTCTTGATTTTACTTCAAAGCAAAATATATTATACATTTTTACACAATGAATACTAGACAGAAAAGAAACTAAAGAGTTAGCAAAAAAATGGAAGTATATACCTTTGGTTGGCCAAAAAGTTAGTTCAGGTTTTTCTGTAACTTTTGGACCAACCCATTAAAATATGATGAATACACCAACTATTTATGACCAGATATTATTCAGCACTAGGTCTTCATTCATAATTAAAACAAATTCTTGAATGAGCAATCTTTAAAAAATTGGGTAACTGGATTCAAGGGTGGCAGTAGCAAAAGTTGAAATAGATATTCCTTGCAAATCAGTTCTGCAAAACAATCATTTTGAGTTTAGTCTTCTCTAAATTAATTAAACCAAATCCAAGGTTAGACTTTTTACTAGATCAAAAGATATATCTTTGCACTTGTTGCCTTTATCCTTGATAAATCACCTTTAAACACAACCTTTCTTAGTTGAACTGTGTCTGAATATCTCTTTTCACTGGGAAGGGATCTTGTCTTGGCCTTCCTTAAGGAAAACATCAATAAAAGGGACTCTCTGATATACTAATTTTCAGTAAGTAGCTGTTCCAAAAGAGAAAATAAGAGGGAAAGAAAAGAAACACCTTTGGGAGACTCTGCAAATATTTCTTACATGAATGATAGAACGAAGAATCAAGTTGAGATGAGCAAAGACAGTCTGGCATGGGAAGAGAATGGCATCAGAGCTGCCCTAATACAACCAAGTCAAAGTGAAGTTGCTCAGTTGTGTCCGACTCTTTGCAACCCAGTGAACTGTAGCCTACCAGGCTCCTCTGTCCATGGGATTCTCCAGGCAAGAATATCGGAGTGGGTTGCCATTTCCATCTCCAGGGGATCTTCCTGACCCAGGGATTGAACCCGGGTCTCCCACATTGCAGGCAGATGCCAAGTAGCCAACAGTAATTTCTGCTTTTCATTCATTCATTCAGTTTTTATCAAACTAGACTGGGATAGAAGGCAGGGGGAAGACACAGGCAGTGAGGAACATTCTGGACTTGGGTTTTTGTGTCTTTGTGACACAGAATGCAACTTCCACAGTAAGAGGTTCTTTTGTACAGAGCAGATACTTTCCTCAAAACAGTCAGGAATTTTTTTCAATGGTGTTTTTTTCAACATAGTTTTATGAATTTTGACAAATGCGACAAACAGTTGCATAACTGCTATCTCAATTGATATGTGTGTGTGTGTGTGTGTGTGTGTGTGTGTGTATGTGTATAGATATATATCAGTATATCTATGTCAATCATTTCCATCACTCCAAAAAATTCTTCTGGCCCTCACTGTAGTCAACCTCCCGCTAACACCTCTGCTGAGGGAGTGTTGAGTCCAACAGGACCTGTATCCAACAGAGGAACAGAGGACTGATCATCAAAAGGGATTTGGATTAGAGTTTCTTAACCGAGGACATATGAATCTGCTCTTTATAGCCCACACTCTGCTCACAAAAGAAATAAGTAATATAAAGTTGGCACATGTATTCAGCTACAGTTCCAGTTCCATTACTTAGCATAGCATACATAGCTTATTCTTTTATTCATTTAATAAATGTTCAACTAAATTTGGCAAATATGAGCTTGATAAATATTCCAACATGTGTCAGGCACTGTGCTAGATGCTGGCATAAACAAAATCAAACAGCCCCATCCTCATTGAGGTTACAGTTCTACTGAAAGAGTCACACAATAATTAAATAATCATACATGTAAACATTATTACAAAATGTAAGAGCTGCTTCAATGGAAGTGTAAGATGTTCTGTCAGCACATAAAAAGGTTAAAGAGCTGGTCTTGGAGATGAGGGAGGATTTACATGATGAAGTGATATTTAAGGTGAGAGCTGACGAGTGAGTAAGCATTAACTGGGTGAAAATGAGGTTGGGACAAACAGAGAAGTGTTTCAGAGAAAAGAAGTGACATGTGCAAAGGCTTGGAGTTATATGAGAGTACAGAACTTCTGAGGATCTAAAGAAGGCTATTAGGCTGTCTAGGAAAGTAGGGATTACATGAAGTTAAAAAGGTAGGTTGAATTTCCATGTTGGCTCAGATGGTAAAGAATCTGTCTGCAATGTGGGAAACCTGGGCTTGATCCCTGGGTTGGGAAGATCCTTTGGAGGAGGGCATGGCAATCCGCTCCAGTATTCTTGCCTGGAGAATCCCCATGGACAGAGGAGCCTGGCAGACTGCAGTCCATGGGGTCGCAGAGTCAGGCATGACTTAGCAACTAAGCACAAGCAAAGGTAGGCTGGGGCTAGATTAATAAAAGCTTGTAGCAATGTGAAGTTGGTTTTTATCCTGAAAACAATGTGTGTGTGCTCTAAGTCGTGTCAGTCATGTCCAACCCTTTGAGGCCCTATGGACTATAGCCTGCCAGGCTCCTCCATCCATGGGATTCTCCAGCCAAGAATACTGGAGTGGGCTGCCAAGCCCTTCCTCAGGAGATCGTCCCGACCCAGGGATTGAACCCACGTCTCTTATGTCTTCTGCACTGGAAGGCAGGTTCTTTACCACTAGCACCCAGTATGAAGCTATTTGAATAGATGGAAAGATAGAATTTATTTTTGGAGAAGATTACTCTGGATACAATGTATAAAAAGGGCTGAAAGCATTGGGTGGGAGAACAAGAACAGAGTGAGGATTCAAGTTAGGAGGGTAATGTAAGAGCCCAAGTAAACAGATAGATAATAACTTGGATGAAGGCTGCAGGAGACAGAAATGGATAGACTGGTGAGAGATTTATGAGGTTAAAAAAATCAGAATTTGGTGAGAGTGAGTGAGAAAGAAATGAAATAAAAATAATTCCTAACTTTCTGACTTACGGCAGAATGATGCCAATCACCAAAAGAAGTCTAACAGTGGAAGAAATCAGGTTTATTTCCATAAATATTATTGGATGTCTACCAGGGACGAAGATTCCAATTCAAGATAAGCATGCAAATGAATCTCATACAATGGGATGAAACACCATGACATGGGTAAGCACAGACAGAAAGGATGCCCAAGTCAACAGTGGGAAGGGTAGGGAAGAGATGACTGGAGACTTTCTGTAGTCAGCAACCACACAAGATTCTTTTAATAAGAATTTTATCTTTCATGCTTTAGCGCTCTAGTATTGCAGTGTTTTGGGCTTCCCTGGCAACTCAACTGGTAAAGAATCTGTCTGCAATGCAGGAGACCCCAGTTTGATCTCTGGGTGGGGAGGTTCCCCTGGAGAAGGGGTAGGCTACTCACTCCAGTATTCTTGGGCTTCCATGGTGGCTCACCTGGTAAAGAATCAGCCTGCAATGCAGGAGACCTGGGTTTGATCCTTGGGTTGGGAAGATCCCCTGGAGGAGGACATGACAATCCACTCCAGTATTCTTGCCTGGACAGGGGAGACTGATGGGCTGCAAACCATGGGGAAGCAAAGAGATGGACACAACTTGAGTGACTAAGCACTGCACACTGCAGTTTTTCATATAGTTGAGTTTTAAGACTTCTTTATATTTTTTAGATATAAATCATTAGAAATGTAATTTGCAAATTTTTTCCCAATCTGTTACTTGCCTTTGATTTCATTTTGAGTTAACTGTTTAACTCAAAATTTTTGAGTTAAACATAATTTTTGTTTAAGGTGTTAGGTATGGAGAAAAATTCACATTTGACCTAGAACTGTTTGTTGAAAAAGACAAATCTCTTTCTCCAGTGATCTTCCTTTACATCTTTGTAAAAATCAGTGACATACATGATGTAATATGTGTGGTTCTATTTCTGATTTTCCATTATGTTCCATTGATCTACAGAAGTCTATATTTTTGCCTGATCATTGGAGCTTTATGGTAAGTCTTGAAATCAGGTGAGTGCGTCCTCCAATTCTGTTCTTTCCCCAAATTGTTTTCACCATTCTTCCTGAGCATTCCCAGATTTTTAGAGTCACTTTGCTGATATTTACAACAAATTCTGATAGATTACTGACTGGAAATATAATAAATCTACAGATTAATCTGGGAGAGAATTAACATCTTAATAATATTGAATCTTCTTATCATGAATGCTGTGTGTTTCCCTTATCAATGCTTCATAGTTTTACAATATAGATCCTACATATATGTTGTTAGTTTTTTGGGGGGTATTTTTTAATACAATACTTTTAAAAAATCAAATTTTAATTGTTCACTGCTAGTATATAAAAATGCAATTGAGTTTTGTACACTAACTTTGCTAAACTCATTTTTTAGTTTCAGGACCTTTTTCATAGATTTCTGGGCATTTTTTCCATAACCATGTCATCTGGGAATAGAGACAGTTGTATTTCTTCCTTTCCAATATATGCATTTAAAATTTTCCTGTCTCACTGAACTGGACAATACCTCTGGTATGATTTTGATAAGGAGCAGTGAGAAGGACATCCTTGCTTGTTACTGATCTTAGAGGGAAAGGTAGTCTTTTGTTGTTTAGTTACTAAGTCGTGTCCGACTCTTTCTGACCCCATGGATTGCAGCATGCCAGGCTCCTGTGTCCTCCACTATCTCCTGGAGTTTGCTCAAACTCATGTCTATTGAGTTGGTGATGCTATCTAACCATCTCATTCTTTGTTTCCCAGCATCAGGGTTTTTTCCAATGAGTCAGCTCTTTGCATCAGGAGGCCAAAGTACTGGAGTGTCAGCTTCAGCATCAGTCCTTGCAATGAAAATTCAGGATTGATTTCCTTTAGGATTGACTGATTTGATCTTTTTGCAGTCCAAGGGACACTCAAGGTTTTCTCTAGCACCACAATTTGAAGGCATCAATTCTTGGGCGCTCAGCCTTCTTCATGGTACAACTCTCAGATCTGTACATGACTACTGGAAAAATTCAGTCTTTTAGTATTGAGTATGATATTGGTTTTTCATAGGCTGCCTTAATCAGATTAAGAAAGGTCTCCACTATTCCTGGATTACTGAATTTTCACTAAGAATGAGTGTTAAAAACTTCTTCTGCATCTGCTGAGATGATCATATGGTTTAAGAAGGTGAATTACCTTGACTGATTTTTAAATATTGAACCAGCCGTGAACTCCTGGGATGATTCCATTTAGATATGCTGTATTAACTTTTTAATATACTTTATATATACTATATATATACTTTATATATTGATTTACAAATATTTTGTTGAGAATTTTTGCATTTATGAAGAATATTATTTTCTTTTTTGTAATATCTTACTTAGTCTGATTTTGGAATTGGGCCTCATAAAATACGTTGGTAAATACTTCTTTCCCTTCTATTTTCTGGAAGAGATGCTGTAGAATTATTTTTTTCCTTACATGTTTAGGTAGAATTCTCCAGTAAAACAATCTGTGTTTGGAGTTTTATTTATCAGAAGGTTTTAAGCAATTAATTTAGTTTCTTTAATAGATATAATACTATTCTGGTTATCTATTTCTCCTTGAGTAAATTTCGGTAGCTTATGTGTTTCACAGAAATGGCCCGTTTAATGTAAGTTGTCAAACTGTTTTACTTTATTACTCTTTAAATATCTGTGGAATCTGCATTGATATTCATGCCTTTTTTTTTTTTTTGCCATGCCTTTCACTTGTGGGATCTTAGTTCCCCAACCAGGGATTGAACCTGGGCCACAACAGTTAAAGTGTCAAGTCCGGACCACCGGACCCTCAGGGCATTCGCTCATGCTTTCATTCTTGATGTGAATTTGTCTTTTTTGCCATCCCCTCAGCCAGCCAGTTTAGATATTTATTAACTTTACCTTTTCAACTAGATTTTGGTTTCAGTGACTTTTCTCTATTGTTTTCAATTTAACTGATTCAAGCTCTTTATTATTTTCTTTCTTCTCCTTGCTTTGAATTTAATTTCCTCATTTTCTAAATCACAGGTATATAATCTATGGTCCAAGGGCCAAATCTAGCCTGTGATCTTTTTTCTTAATGGCCCTCAAACTAAGAATGGCTTTCACATTTTTAAAAAGTTGTAAAAACAAAATAAGAACAAAAAAGAACATGTGTCATAGATCCTATATCAAAGCCTAAAATATTTACTATCTGGATTTCATAGAAAATGTGCTAACCCTTATTCTAGATTACTGATTTGAACCCTTTCTTCTCTTTTTAATGTGATCATTTAGCACTATGAATTTCAGTCCAAGTACTTCTTTAGCAGTACTGTACAAGTTAGAGTATTTTGGACTATATTTTCATTTTTATTCAGTTCAAAATATTTTTTACATTGAGAGTTCCTCTTTGACCTATGGACTACTTAGAAGTGGCTATTTTATTTCTAAATATTTGGTAATCTTCCAGATACCTTTCTGTTATTAACTTCAAGTTTAGTTTTGTTTTATGGTCTGAAAACATACTTTGAGGATTCCAGTGGTCATGTATGGATGTGAAAGTTGGACTGTGAAGAAAGCTGAGTGCCAAAGAATTGATGCTTTTGAACTGTGGTATTGGAGAAGACTCTTGAGAGTCCCTTGGACTGCAAGGAGATCCAACCAGTCCATTCTGAAGGAGATCAGTCCTGGGTGTTCATTGGAAGGACTGATGCTAAAGCTGAAACTCCAATACTTTGGCACCTCACACGAAGAGTTGACTCACTGGAAAAGACTCTGATGCTGGGAGGGATTGGGGGCAGGAGGAGAAGGGGACGACCGAGGATGAGATGGCTGGATGGCATCATTGACTCAATGGATGTGAGTCTGAGTGAACTCCGGGAGTTGGTGATGGACAGGGAGGCCTGGCATGCTGCAATTCATGGGGTGGCAAAGAGTCAGACATGACTGAGCGACTGAACTGAATCCTTTAAAAGTGTTAACATTTGTTTAATGGCCCCAAATACAATGTTTTGGCAAATGTATCATGTGTAAGTGAAGAGAATGTATAATCAACTGCTGTTAGATGAAGTGTTTTATAAATACGAATTAGGTCAGGTTGGTTGACAGTATTTTTTTTTTTAATTTAAATTTATTTATTTTAATTGGAGGCTAATTACAATATTGTATTGGTTCTGCCATACATCAACATGAATCCGCCACGGGTGTACACGTGTTCCCCATCCTGAACCCCCCTCCCACCTCCCTCCCCATACCATCCCTCTGGGTCATGCCAGTGCACCAGCCCCAAGCATCCTGTATTGAACCTGGACTGGCGATTTGTTACTTATATGATATTATACGTGTTTCCATGACATTCCCCCAAATCATCCCACCCTCTCCCTCTCCCACAGAGTCCAAAAGACTGTTCTATACATCTGTGTCTCTTTTGCTGTCTCGCATATAGGGTTATCGTTACCATCTTTCTAAATTCCATATATATGCGTTAGTATACTGTATTGGTGTTTTTCTTTCTGGCTTACTTCACTCTGTATAATCGGCTCCAGTTTCATCCACCTCATTAGAACTGATTCAAATGTATTCTTTTTAATGGCTGAGTAATACTCCATTGTGTATATGTACCACAGCTTTCTTATCCATTCGTCTGCTGATGGACATCTAGGTTGCTTCCACGTCCTGGCTATTATAAGCAGTGCTGTGATGAATATTGGGGTACACGTGTCTCTTTCAATTCTGGTTTCCTCAGTGTGTATGCCCAGCAGTGGGACTGCTGGGTCATATGGCAGTTCTATTTCCAGTTTTTTAAGGAATCTCCACACTGTTCTCCATAGTGAATGTACTAGTTTGCATTCCCACCAACAGTGTAAGAGGGTTCCCTTTTCTCCACACCCTCTCCAGCATTCACTGCTTGTAGACTTTTGGATAGCAGCCATTCTGACTGGTGTGAAATGGTACCTCATTGTGGTTTTGATTTGCATTTCTCTGATAATGAGTGATGTTGAGCATCTTTTCATGTGTTTGTTGGCCATCTGTATGTCTTCTTTGGAGAAATGTCTGTTTAGTTCTTTGGCCCATTTTTTTATTGGGTTGTTTATTTTTCTGGAATTGAGCTGCAGGAGTTGCTTGTATATTTTTGAGATTAGTTGTTTGTCAGTTGCTTCATTTGCTATTATTTTCTCCCATTCTGAAGGCTGTCTTTTCACCTTGATTATAGTTTCCTTTGTTGTGCAGAAGCTTTTAAGTTTAATTAGGTCCCATTTGTTTATTTTTGCTTTTATTTCCAATATTCTGGGAGGTGGGTCATAGAGGATCCTGCTGTGATTTATGTCAGACAGTGTTTTGCCTATGTTCTCCTCTAGGAGTTTTATAGTTTCTGGCCTTACGTTTAGTTATTATTCATGAAAAACTTTTTTAAAACACCCACTCAAAAGCTATGACTCATTCTTTTAATTTTTCCCCACTCTTTTTTCTATCTGTGTTTCAGTTTGGGTTATGTCTCTTGACCAGTCTTCATGTTCACTGATTCTTTCCTCCATTGTGTCAAGTATGTTGATGAGGCCTTTGAAGACATTCTTTATCTCTGTTAAAGATTTTTTTCCATTTTCAGCATTTATATTTTTAATTCTTTCTTAAAATTTTTCAGCTCTTCTGAAATTATCCATCTGATCTTGCATGTTGTTCATTTTATCATAGAAACTTTAACACATTAAAAGAACAAGTCATAGCTTTTGAATGGTTGTTCTTTAACTTTTTTGTCATGAATAATACTGTCAACAAACTTGACCTAATTATTTATAGAACACTTCAGTTAACAACAGCAGAAAATACATTCTCTTCACATGCACATGATATGTTTCTTAAGCAAACAGAATCATACCCTAATGCTAAATTTTAAAAGAAACTTCTCTCATGCGCTTTCATACAGGAGCCACTGAGAAATATGATCCTTCGTTTCAATAGCACCCTTAAAGCAAATACAGTTATCAACTTTTATACAAATGCTGAAGTTAGACCATAGCTAACTGTATTCAGTCTTCAAATCTAAACGTTTCTCTTTTTCCATGAAAGACGAGGCTTGTGGGATCTTAGTTCCCCAATAAGGGATCAAACCCCTACTCTTGATAATGAAAGCATGGAGTCTTAACCATTGAACCACTGGGAAATTCACTAAACCTATTTTTACTCTGCTATGGAGTTTATTCTATAGGAATTCACTAGCAGAGTATTATTATACAAACTATTAATGATCATCAGTGACTTAGTTAACATGAAAATAGGTATGTCCTGGGTTACAAAATTCTTTCAAATTAGAAGGGTCCTTGTTACCTTGTCCCATTCTCATTTTAGATATAAAATAGGTCATGATAAATACTTTCTCATAAAAAATCTTAAGTATAGGCAAGTTAAATTCCTACTGAGTTTAAAAAGAAGTTTCAATACTGCTATATGGCAGAAATCAACACAACACTGTAGAGCAATCATCTTCTAATTACATTTTTTGTTTTAAAAAAGTTTTAAGAAACCCCAATAAGCTGATGAGGTTTTTCTCTTTAGGATACTATTGATATAAAAAAGGAAACTTTATAAATATTTTAAAACAATTCCTAGGAATCAGAAACCAAAGAAAAGAAAAACAAGTTCATTAGTCCCCTTGCACCACCAAGAGTTCATTGGAGTGAAAAAGAATTGAAATTTAGACAGAAAGACTGGGAGAAACCATAAGGAAAAAAAAAATGAAGAGTCATATCAAGAATAAGATTTCCTACAACTGCTCAAATGATATAACTTCACAGATTCAAGTTTCAAGTCTATTTTACATTTCTATGTTATATACATCAAAAGGAAAATTAATAATTTCTTAATTTCTGATTAGTCACTGAACATAGAGTAAGTAGAAAAGATCCAAGGTAGAAAGTGATACTAATATATATCTATTAATACATACACCAAGCTTTAAAGTGACTCCAATTGAACATGACTGTAACTTCTAAAATGATACTCTGAGTCTCACTTTAAGAAGAGTCCTGACAGCCTCTAAATAAAACACAAGATTGGTTTTGGATACCATTCAAAATGCGTTTGCTGAAAGTGCTGGGAAGACCACCTCGTTAATACAATCTTACCTAAAATGGATCCTACATTATGGACCCAGGGGTCAGAATTAAAGAGAGACTCCAGCTCTTTCTCTCTCTCTTTAAAAAAGAAAAGAAAAGGGTGCAGAGATTTGAGCAAAATGAAAATTCTATATAAGTATATAGATATGTTACATACAGATATCTATTATGAACACTCATTAATATTCTTAGGCATCTTGACAAGAAGAATATAATTTCACTTCCCATTTGGCATTAGTTAACTCATGTTTGAAAAAAGTAAACATTTATTAATACTCCTCAGGAGAAAATATTTACACAAATTAAAGAAAAAGAATGTTATTTTGATCTATAATCCTGTGGCCTTTCAGTTGGAATGCAAGTTGATCTTAATGAGAGAAATTATTTGATGCAAGAGTCAACTAAATAGAAATTAAAATGAACATAAAGGCACAAGAACAAAATTAACTGTTTATGGCAAATGCATGCCTCATAGCACCTGTCCTCACATGTAGAAAAGAACATCAGCCTTTGAGTGATTATTTCTTTTTGACATGATTTATCACCCGGTATTCTTTAAACTTGATAAAGCAAATTAATCTTTGATTGCAGGCGGCACTGGAGGTTGCCATTAGTCATGTAGTTTGGTGAGGTTCCTTGTGTTTCATTTACCAGGCACACAGAAAGAGAGCCCAGAAGCAATTGCCTCAGCTTTGACTCCTTTCCCTATCCACCCAGGAGAAATGATCAAAGAATTCAATATACGGTATTTTAAATTACTTCTATAGAACTGACCAACAAGGGGAGGAAAGCAGTTTTCTCTTTACCCGATTTTTATAATTATTTTTTAACCAAGGACAAAGAAACAGTTACAACTTACAATTTTAACATTAACAACTCAAGCAGACTTTTTTGTTGTTTGTCATGGGGACATGGGGTGGGGGTGGGGAGTGATTAAGAATTATAATTTTAAAAACCAGAATCTTAAAGAAAGGACAAACATCAGGGATACAGAAAGAGCAAACAGATATTCAATTTGTATTAGTGAACTGAATATATTCAATTCAATAAAAAGAATCTTATATCAAAACCATTATGCTTTTACTGAAAAAGAAATATATTCTAAATTAGTAAATGATCCACCATAAATATTATCCAATTTATGCTTTTAAAAAAAAATAAGTACAAAGTGATGGGAAACCTATCATGACTTTTAAAGCCCATTCTCCTTGGGCTTATTATTTTATTAAAGAACATTTCATTGGCCTAATATACTTACCATTATTCATCCTAACACTTCAGTGTGTAGAAGAAAAAGAGATTTATCTGATGAAATAGCTACTAGGGAAGATCATCTGAGTTGGAAAGAATTTTGGACTTTCTACTTTTGGTCCTTTACTTAAATGTCTATCAGAGACATTTTCCACAACTTCAAAAACACAGATTCCTGTATTATACGAACATTAACAAACCATCTAGCCTTGTTCTTAGTATCTTCTGCTTCTGTTAGGTACATACCATTCCTCTCCTTTACTGTGTCCATCTTTGCATGAAATGTTCCCTTGGTATCTCTAATTTTCTTGAAGAGATCTCTAGTCTTTCCCATTCTATTGTTTTCCTCTATTTCCTTGCACTGATCACTTAGGAAGGCTTTCTTATCTCTCCTTGCTATTCTTCAGAACTCTGCATAAAGATAGGTATAGCTTTCCTTTCCTCCCTTGCCTTTTGCTTCACAGAATCAAAAATTTGATCTTTAAAGGTGATCATCTCTATTAGGCTAAATATTAAATCTTCTAAAATTGAGGGAAAACCAATATGAATAGATGGCTAGAGAACTTAATAAATGCCCAATATTTATGATAGCCTCAATTTCCAATTAGTCTTCATAGAAGCCATTTCTATACCTGAAGGGGAGGAAAGGTTCACTGTTTGGCCAAAATCTACCTTTTAAAAATCATTTATTCTTTTAAAAAGGAATCCAAAGAATACATTACTAATCATTAAAGATATCAAACTCCATTGAAGAAGTATACAATGTCTTTATTTTCAAAAAATAATATTCTATTAAAATTAACTCACTGAAGGAGGCTTAACATCAGTGTTTTAGGAATTTAATTTTAGATGATACCATTTGTTCATAAAATGAAATTCTGCAGATGATCTAAACGTGTAGGCATTAAGTGTATGGATGCTTAAAAGACCTTTTTCTTAAGTGAATTATAAGAATGTTGTTAAAGCACTTCAGGGCATGAGAACATGCTGAAAGCTCAAGAACAACAATGTTCTTTTTAAAAAGAGAACGGTTAATGTTCTTTTCCAATGTATGATAAATCACAGTCCAATCAGATTGTGGTCATACATGGAAGCACAAACTATTAAATATAATAACTAGGTTTCCTACCATCTGTATATGAACTGAAGATTAGAGGTAGCCTATGCACACAGATATTCACAGATTAAGCAATTCTACAATGTTTTAAAGCATTTATGAAAATAGTGTCACAAAATATAATTTCCTAAAAACAAATTCTCTTAGTACATTTGAAAGTTTGTTGGAACTATCATTTTGTAAATGAGTTGTAAAGAGTTAGGAATAATTTTTGCAAATTATTATATTAAAATGCATGAATCTGGCATATACTGTCTCTAATTACAAACAAAGGATCAGTTGGCTTGGCATTATCTACAGAAACTTTAAAAGCTGGTAGGATTAATAACTTATGATAATCAGTGTTATGAACACTATACAGCTCCTTACAGTAAATATTGTCAGATATAAACAATTAATATATAACTGTATATTGTCTTTCAAAATACATATGTAACTCCACATTATAGCTTAAATTTATTAAAAGGCAAAATCTGATTAATCCCCTGAGTTATTTAATGAACAATTTAGTTGAGCCATTTTCTTCTAAAATCATTATGGATAATTAGAGTTTAGACAATCAGAGTATGAGAGAAGAGCTGAAAAACTGTCAGAATCGTGTGATTTAAAGAACTTCATATATATTACATTAAAACAAACTTCAGTCTTGCCCCTGCATATATCTCAAACAAAGGAAAAGTTAGAAACAACTTGCTTTGTAACAAAGTTAAATTTAAGCCTGTTTTCTTCTCTCTTCTTTGTTTTTTTTTGGAATAAAGAAAGAATTTCAGTAAAAGTAAACTCGGTACAACAATGAAGGTATCTTTTCCTTTTCTAGTTGTATCTTGCATGCTGATTTAAAGCAAGTTCACATGTAACAATTTACTATTTATATATGAATATACACTTACTGCTTGGCTCCACTGAGAAACTATAAATTTCATCTATTGAACATTAGCAAAAAATTACATGTGTTTATCATCTGGGTTATTCTCAGATTAATAGAGATAAATGACAAAACATAATCAGTAGCAGCTCTGCAACTTAATCATTGCATCTGAGCTATAGGAAGCACTTAATTACTCTCATTTACTAGGTTCAATCTAATGAGAAAGCATTAGCCAAATGAAAAGAATGCAGTACAAACAAACAAAATAGTTATACCATCATTAAAAAGAAACTCTGACAGTGCAGGTGACAGCACAGGCAGGATAAATCACCATAATGTTCCAAATGCTGAGCTGTCAGCATGCTAATGCTGTGATCAGACACCCTGGGAATCTCAGCACTACAGTTGTCAGAAACAGGTATCATAAATCACCTCTCTCTACTGTACTGCTCATTATCACAGCTATGGTATACATGCTTTTCAGCATACTTCGGTATAAATTTGAAGGCAACACTTATAGGTCTGTTTACTCTTGCACACACTGTAGACAATTCTTGCCTAATAAATGGATGCTTTATTTTGCAATAATTAGAGAATCTGAGAACATAACAGACCTCTGTTTTTGATTCATAAACCATCTGAATGAACAGACTGCAAAACCAGCACATTTTCCCAAGGTGTACATGTACAATATATTTAATAGTAGCAATGAGCTAGATAAATTAACATCATTCCACTTAAAGGAGTATTGTTTGAAAGCCATTCCTGGATCTAAAATACAAAAGCATGAGAGACAAATCAGAATCACTTCAAATGCCTAGCGACGTTTAAGGAAGCCATCTACAAAATGCAAAGGCAACATACAGAATGGGAGAAAATATTTCCAAATCATATATCTGATGAGGGGTTAATATGCAATATACATAAAGAATTTAGACAAATCAGTAGAAAATAAAATGAAAAATGGCAGAGGATCTAAATAGACATTTTTCCTATATGAAGACATAAAAGTGCTCAACAGGTACAGGAAAAGGTACTCAACATCACTAATCAACAGGCAAGTGCAAATTAAAACTACACTGAGGTATCACTTCATACTTGTTAGAATTACTATTATCAATAAGACTAGAAACAAGCAGCCGTGGTGAGGATGCGGGAAAAAGCTGCACTGTGGTGTTCGTTGTGCACTATGTGGAAACGTAAACTGGCGCAGCCAGCGTGGAAAGCAGTACAGAGGTTCCTCAAAAATCAGGAACAGCACCACCACGTGACCCAGAAACCCAGGTATCTCTCTGAAGGAAAAAATCTACTATATATGTTCACTGTAGCATTATTCACAATAGCTAAGACATGGAATGGGGAAGGCAATGGCACCCCACTCCAGTACTCTTGCCTGGAAAATCCCATGGATGGAGGAGCCTGGTAGGCTGCGGTCCATGGCGTCGCTAAGAGTCAGACATGACTGACCGACTTCACTTTTCACTTTCATGCACTGGAGAAGGAAATGGCAACCCACTCCAGTGTTCTTGCCTGGAGAATCCCAGGGACGGGGGAGCCTGGTGGGCTGCCGTCTATGCGGTCACACAGAGTTGGACACTACTGAAGCGACTTAGCAGCAGTAGCAGCAGCAAGACATAGAAACAAGCTAAATGTTCATACAGATGAATGGATAAAGAAAATGTGGTATATACACACAGTGAAATATTCAGTCATAAAGAGAATGAAATTTTGCCATTTGCAGCAACACGGGTGGATCTTGAGGGCACTATGCTAAGTGAAGTAAGTAAAACAGCAAAAGACAAACGCTGTATGCCAGCTCTCACATACATGTAAAATCTAAAACAAAAATCAAAGATGCAGAAAACAAGCTGGTGGCTGCCAGAGGTGGGGGAGAGGATGAAGGTGGGCAAAATGGGTGAGGGTGGCCAAGAAAAGAAAAGGACACAATCTTGATATTTTTTAGGGGAATGTTTTGTTTTATAGGGAAGAGATCTAATTTTTTGAAAGCTTATTACATGTAATCTCCTTGAATCTTTACAATAGTCTTACAAATTACCTATCATTATTCTAACTTCAGAGCCAAGAAAGCTGAAGGAGGGTCTAAGAGTGTGAGAAATTTGCCCAAAGACCACTAAATGGTAGATCCCAAGACTATATAGCTGAAAATTGCATGCCCTTATAACCAGAAAAGGAAGAGAAACCACAGATCAAAATTGTCAATGTTCGTTGGATCATAGAAAAAGCAAGGGAATTAGAAAAAAATCACCTGCTTCATTTACTATGATAAAGCCTTGACTGTGTGGATCACAAGAAACCGGAAAATTCTTCAACAGATGGGAATACCAGACCACCTTACCTGTCTCCAGAGAAACCTCTATGCAGGACAAGAAGCAACAGTTAGAACCGGACACGGAACAACAGACTGGTTCCAAATTGGGAAAGGAGTACGTCAAGGCTGTATACTGTTACTCTGCTTATTTAACTTATATACAGAGTCACACTTTCACACTTGCAGAGTCCGAAAGGTTGGACTGAATGAATCACAAACTGAAATCAAGATTGCTGGGAGAAATATCGATAACCTCAGATATGCAAATGATAGATACCACCCTACTGACAGAAAGCAGAGAGGAACTAAAGAGCTTATTGAGGGTGAAAGAAGAGAGTGAAAAAGCTTGCTTAAAACTCAACATTCAAAAAACTAAGATCATGGCATCCAGTCCCATCACTTCATGGCAGATAGATGGGAAAAAGTGGAAACAGTGACAGATTTTATTTTCTTGGGCTCCAAGATCACTGTGGATGGTGACTGCAGCCATGAAATGAAAAGATTTCACTCCTTGGAAGAAAAGCTATGACAAACCAGTGCTGTGCTGTGCGCTTAGTCACTAAGCGTACTAAAAAGCAGATATATCACGTTGTTGACAAAGGTTCATATAGTCAAAGCTATGGCTTTTCAGTAGTCATGCATGAATGTGAGAGTTGGACCATAAAGAAGGCTGAGTGCCAAAGAACTGATGCTTTCAAACTGTAGTGCTGGAGAAGACTCTTAAGAGTCCATTGGACAGCAAGGTCAAACCAGTCAATCTTAAAGGAAATGAACCCTGAATATTCATTGGAAGGACTGATGCTGAAGCTCCAATACTTTGGCCACCTGATGCAAAGAGCTGACTCACTGGAAAAGACCCTGATGCTGGGAAAGACTAAGGGCAGGAGAAGAAGGAGTGACAGAGGATGAGATGGTTAGATGGCATCACCGACTCAATGGGAAGAGTTTGAGCAAGCTCCAGGAGATAGCAGAAGACAGAGGAGCCTGTCTCTGCTGCAGTGCATGGAGTCACAAAGAGTTGGACATGACTTAGTGACTGAACAATAACTAGTAGAGTTAGGAAAAATATTTTTGAGATAAAAGTCTAAAAACATACGAAACATTATAGATTTCTCAAAAAAGTTGTATGCATAAAAATATGTATACTGTATCTCCAGAGTAAATAAAATGGTTGTTGCTGTTGCTGTTTAGTTGCTAAGTCATGTCTGAGTCTTTGCAACCCCATGGACTATAGCTTGCCAGGCTCCTTCTGTCCACGGGATTTTCCAGGCAAGAATACTAGACTGGGTTGTCATTTACTTCTCCAGGGAATCTTTCCAACTCAGGGATGACACCTGCATCTCCTGTATTGGCAGGTGGATTCTTTACTCCTGAGCCTTATCAAATTGCAAATTTTCATTCATCGAAAGAAATGGCTAGTAGGGAAACTAGGTTTTCAACTTCACAACATCATTGTAATAAAACTGTGCCAAGGTAACAGTTGCTTATGTTAATGTATCTGTTCTCCCCATCTGGGAATACACAAGATATGTTTAGGTATAAATAAAATGTTTTTTAAAAAAAAAAAACAAACAAACAACAAAAAACAGCATTTTAAAGTATTTTGATTGAGCATAAAAATGCAAGGAAAGCAAAAAAAATTATGGTATATTCAGGAAGAAAAGCACAATTTCTAAAGAAAATGAAAAAGATGAATGATATTTTCCTGTAATTTGTTTGCAGGTTCTCTTGTATTTACTGCAAAAAGGGAATGATGTTTCTTATTGGCTTCTTGTGTTTTGGTGAAAGACAGATGATGAAGAAGTGGAATGTTACAAGAACTGTTGGTTTAATGCTCTTGTGCAAAGGGCAATTTAATTACATATTAAAGCCTCAGTTAGTTTTACTTTGATGAGAATATAGTTCTACTATGTTGTAACCAGAATACTCATTAAGTGATTTGATGATTTAAATATACACCATACACTTTTCCTGATTTAAATATACACTATAACCTGTGATCCTTTTTTTTAAAAATTAGAACCCTGACACAAAATACATTTGCTTAATGTTCATTTTCTTTCCTTATGTTGCATAAAATAGTTTATTTTTGTAGAGCTTGATCTTTCTTTGTGGCTAAATCTAATTCCATTCATATGATTCTGAAACATAATAATATGACTCACTTTTAGGGACCTACTAGATACCAACCACTTTATACATTCTAACGGAAAAAACCTTACAAGACCAGATGGTGGATCTGAACTCAAGGCAGTTTGGAATAAAGCTTGTATGATACTATTCGTGGTATAATACTGTCTTCTGGCATGTGTGTAAACTTTTTTCTTAGGCTGCCATGGGGAGAAAACTCTATAAATCTCATCTATTTCAGAGACAATTTTACAGAATTTCTAACTGGAAATGGGGAGAAGACCTCTGAAAGTGCTAAAGCTGTAAGCTTTGGGGAATGCTTCCCTGATGGCTCAGTGGTAAAGAATCTGCCTGCCAATGCAGGAAATGCAGGTTCGATCCCTGGGTCAGGAAGATCCCCTGGTAAAGGAAATGGCAATCCACTCCAGTATTCCTGCCTGGGAAATCCCATAGACAGAGAGCCTGGGTGGGGCAATAGTCCAAGGGGTCTCAAAAGAGTAGGACATAGTGACCAATGCACAGAAACGTTGCTCTCCATCACCTCACCTGACCCCTAGATGGTGCTACGGGCTCAACAGCAGTGCCAGACTGAAGTAAATGGTGGAGACAGGTCTGGGGCAAGAGGAGGTTGAAGTAGAAGGGAGAGCAACTCTCCTTGAGGTTAAAAGTCCACACAGCTTTCCTTAATTATAATCCAGCTATATAACCCAGGCACAAGCAGAGCTATATCTCATTTTTTCCAGAAATGTGTGGCAAGAGAATTATGAATTGATTTCTACTGACTGATATTGTCATTTCAAAGATGAGATAGATAAAACTCCATTTTCGCTTTATTTTTCAGAAACAAGGACTGCTAGGCTTGTAGCTTTATGTTTCTCTACCGATTCTGCCCTTGTCCCTCTTTCCATCACCATGTGATTAAAAACACACACACTTCAATAACACAGAATAGGTTCTGTGCTAGACAAGAGGGATAAAGAGATAGACACATCTGCTTTTGAGACTTCATTCACTTGCGTAAGAATCTAATCTCTTCAAACTAGGTTATAAAGTCACTGAAGGCAGGGCCAGGGCTAATTAATATAAAGATCTAATAAATATATGTTAAGAGACTAAGTCAGCAAATATATTCCCTGTTACATTTATGATTTCAGAATGCAGAGTTCTCATTATTATAGTTCACTTTCAACGTTTTTCTTGAAATTCATAGGTTAATGTTTAGGAATAGAATCCACCCTCACCAGTATATTAATGTTATTTTATCAAAACTATATAACCTGAATGATAACTGCCAGGGTTCAGATGGTGTCCTATGTTAGCTGGACATTTATATCTCAAAAGACGTTAGCTAGTCTTAGCTCTCATTTCACTGGATTTCATACCTGTGAAAAATAGGAAAGGACTCCATTGGGGCTGGTTCTCTCATGCTTGTCCCCAAATACTGGAAAAAGCCCTCATGCACCTGTCGCTGGGCACTAGGAAAGGATCCCATCAGGGCTGACCCATGAGTGCCTGGTGGCCAAATGCTAGGGAAGACCCTTGCTGGGGCTGGTCCATGTGCCTGCCACCAGGCCAATAAGAAAGGCCATGGCCATGGCTGACCATTTCTTGAGAGTGGCCAGGAGCTATGAAAAGCTCCCACCAAGGCTGGATCTCTCCCACTCATGGCCACTTCTCTGCAGACCTCATCACCTGACTTCAGTGGATCTACTCTGGTGGCCTGGTGAAAGCAATGTCTAGGAGATACCAGGGCCAATTGCTGACCTACTCACAGTTGAGGTGGGGCCAAGAGCAGTACCAACTTCAGCATAATCTGAAAATTATGCTGATGTGCACCAGGTGAAAGGTGACACAACAGAGCACACCCACAGGTGAACAGCTCCGAAGAAGGAATACCAGTAGCTTCCCTCCAGCGGGAGTGCCCCAACCCTACCTGCCTCGAATCACAGATCAAGAACACAGCTAAGAAGCAGATCTGGGGGCCCTTAATCCAACAAGATTGGAGTAGGAAATGACAACACACTCCAGTATTCTTGCCTGGAAAATTCCATGGACAGAGGAGCCTGGTTGGCTACAGTCTATGGGGTTGCAAAGAGTTGGACATAATTTAGCAACTGAACAACAAATCCAACAACTAGGGAGCAGACCCTGCCCCTGACAGGGCAGTGACTACACAGAGCAAAGCAGAGGCCCTGGTGACTCTCCAGGGCAGGCTCTGGTCACTACAATACCAGACAAACACCCTATCACAAGTCTGGTTTTAGTAGCTGTGGGCTCTGTGCGGATGTACAAGTAGGGGTAGGGCCAGACCAGAGTTCAAGCTGCCTACATAGTTACCACAGAGGGTGCAGGTGGACAATTACTGCATTACTGGGACCTAAGCTCAGTGCACTGGGACTGGTGATCGGATGATAACAATATCTGAGAGTCACCAAGGCCAACTGCTGGCATCTTTACAGTTAAGGCAGAACTGAGAACAGTTCCAACAGCAGTATACGTTATGAGCCCACACAATGGGCAAGAGAGGACACAATGGAACACAACCACAGGTGAACAGCTCCAATGGAGGAAAACTCAGTGGCTGATCTCCAAGTGGGAGTGCTCCAATCTCACCTCACAGTACAGACCAGAATCTCAGCTAAGTAACAGATCTGGGGGCCTCAACTGCAACAACTAGGGAGCAGATCCTGCCCCTGACCACGTAGCAATAAGCAGAGAGCAAAGGTGAGGCCCCGCTCAATAGCTAGGGCAGGCTCTGATCAACACAACACCAATCAAACTGCCTATCAAGGGGATGACAGCACAAGCCTCTGGACTAACCTCACCCACCAGCGGGCAGACCCTATAAGCAAGAGGAACTAAGATCTTGCAGCCGGTGGAAAGAAGGCCACGAACTCAAAAAGTTTGACAAAATGAGATGACAAAGAAATACGTTTCAGACAAAGGAACAAGATAAAAACCTATAAGAACAACTAAATGAAGAGGAGATATGCAATCTATCTGAAAAAGAATTCGAAGTAATGCTAGAAAAGATGACCTAAGATCTCCGAAACAGAATAAAGGCATGCATTGAGAAGATACAAGAAAAAGTTAGCAAAGACCTAAAAGAACTAAAGAACAAACAAACAGAAAAGAATAACAACTAAAATGAAAAAATATACTATAAGGAGTCAATAGTAGGATAACTGAGGCAGAAGAATGGATAAGTGACCCGGAGGACACAATGGTGGAAATCTCTGCTGCAGAACAGAATAAAGCAAAAAGAATGAAAAGAAATGAGAACAGTTTCAGAGATATATGGGACAACATCAAACATGCCAACATTCAAATTACAGGGGTTCTAGAAAAAAGAAAAAAGGAAAGGGACTGAAAAATATTTGAAGAGATCATAATTGAGAACTTCCCTAACATGGGAAAGGAAATAGTCACCAAGGTCCAGGAAGTGCAGAGAGTCCCATAGAGGATAAATCCAAGGAGAAATACACAAAGGTACATATTAGTCAAACTAACAAAAGTTAAATACAAAGAAAAAAAATTAAAAACAACAAGGGGAAAGCAACAAACAACATACAAGGGAAACCTCATAAAGTTACCAGCTGATTTTTCAGCATAAACTCTGCAGGCCAGAAGGAAGTGGCAGGAAAGTGATGAAAGGGAAAAATCTGCAACCAAGAACACTCTACTCAGCAAGGGTCTCATTCAGATTCAGCAGAGAAATCAAAAGTTTTACAGATAAGCAAAAGCTAAGAGAATTTATTTAGCACAATCAAACCAGCTTTCAGCAATTACTAAAGGAACTTCTCTAGGCACAAAACACAAGAAAAGAGAACAAAAGACAAAGGGAAGGAAACAAAACAAAACAATACATATAAAAACAAACCTTCCAAAATTAAGAAGATGGCAATAGGAACATATATCGATAATTATCTTAAATGTAAATGGATTAAATGTTCCAACCAAAAGATACAGACTGACTGAATGGATACAAAAACAAGACCTGTATATATATGTTGTCTACAAGAGACCATCTTCAGACCTATGGATACATACAGATTGAAAGTGAGGGGATGGAAAGATATTCCATGCAAACAGAAATCAAAAGAAAGCTGGAGTAGCTATACTCTTCAGACTTTTAAGAGTAGCTATACGCTTTTTTTTTTTCTTTTCTATTTTATTTTTTAAATTATGAAAGTATGATAACACATTTACAGGAGACTTAAAAATACAGAACAAGGTTACATATAGTTTCATGATATATTTATAATACAATTATTTTTACAGTAGATAAATTAAGATTTTTAGATGGAGTCTCAATATCAAATTCTCAAAAATTAATAGAATGAACATACAGAGAAGCAGAACAATCTAGCAGACCTGAAAAACACTGTGAACCAATTCAATATAATTAAGATTTGTACAGTTTTCATACAACAGTAGGATACAAATTCTATTCAAGTTCCCACAGACCGTAAACTAAGACACTGGAATATATCCAGAGACATAAAACAAGGTGCAAACATTTTATTGTCTAAAAGTATTAAAATCATACAGAGTCTGTTCTATCACTGCAATTATGTTAGAAACCAATATCAAAAGATTTTTGAAAATCATCTATATATTTTCAAGTGTAATGTGACATTTACTAAGAGAGATCTTTGATTTGGCCATCAAAAGCCTCAGCAAAGTTAGACTAAAAAAAAGAGGGTGATTGCAGAGAAGAAGGAATTTAAATGAGAAATTAGTATATCAAAATGAGAAATTGATATTAAAGACATCTTAAAATAAAATTCCATGTATTTGGAAATTAAATGTCCATTTTTAAATGATGAATGTATCTAAGAAGCCATAACAAAGAAAATTTAAAAAGATTTGTAATAGAATAAATATGAAAAGAGAATTTTCGAGAATTTGTTGCATGTAGCTGAAGTTGATCAATGCAAGTAAATAGAATGTGGAGTCTTGAATAACGTATGAAAACAAATAATGGATGCTAGCATAAAATTTTGTGAAATTTGAACAAAATCTGTACTTTAGTTAATAATACAATGAAGTGAAGTGAAGTCAGTCGTGTCCGACTCTTTGCGACCCCATAGACTGTAGCCTATCAGGCTCCTCTGTCCATGGGATTTTCCGGGCAATAGTACTGGAGTGGATTCCCATTTCCTTCTCCAGGGGATCTTCCTAACCCAGGGCTCAAACCCGGGTCTCCCGCATTGTAGACAGATGCTTTTACTGTCTAAGCCACCAGGGAAGTCCAATAATACTATATCACTTGTTAATTTCCTATTTTTTTAAATAACATGGCATTTCTAATTTATATTCACTCAAAACTTTGATATAGTTTCATGTATTTTGGCATCTAGTATTACTGATAAAAATCTAGAAAATTTATTATCTTAGTGATTTTTTAAAAATTTGAACGAGGCTTGAAACTTCTAATCCAATTCTGAGAATATACAGAAATACAAAATAGACTTTAAAATAAAGACTGCTAAAAGAGACAGGAAGGACACTACATCAAGGGACCAATCCAAGAAGATTTAACAATTGTAAATATTTATGCACCCAACATAGGAGTACTTCAATACACAAAGCAAATGCTAACAGCCATAAAAGGGAATATCAAAAGTAACACAGTTAATAGTGGGGGATTTAACACCCTACTTATACCAATGGCTAGATTATCAAGACAGAAAATAATAAGGAAATACAAGCTTTAAATGAAATATCAGACCAGACAGACTTAATTGATATTTATAGGACATGCCCCGTGAAAGCAGCAGAATACATTTTCTTCTCAAGTTTATACAAAATAGTCTCTAGTATAGATCACATTCGGGGTCACAAATCAAGCCTTAGTAAATTTAAGAAAACTGAAATCGTATCAAGCATCTTTTCTTCCACAATGCTATGAGATTTGAAATCAATTACCAGGAAAAACTGTAAAAACACAAACACAGGGAGGCTAAACAATATGCTACTAAATAACCAATGGATCACTGAAAAAAATCAAAGAGGAAATCAAAAATACCTAGACACGAATGGCAATGCAACCACGGTAAACCAAACCTATGGGATGCAGCAAAAACATTTCTAAGAGGGAAATGTATAGCAATACAACCTTACCTCATGAAACAAGAAAAATCCCAAATAAAATCCCCCAAATAATCCCCAATCTAACTTTAGACCTACAGCAACTAGAGAAAGAATAAACAAAACCCAAAGTTAGTACAAAAAAAGAAATCATAAAAATCATAAGAGCAGAAATAAATGAATACAAAGAAAACAATAAAAAAGATCAATGAAATTAAAAGCTGATTCTTTGAGAAGATAAACAAAATTGATAAACTTTTACCCAGACTCATAAACAAAAAAAAGGGAGAGGACTCATTAATAAAATTAGAAATGAAAAAGGAGAAGTTACAACTGACATCACAGAAATAAAAAAGGATCCTAAGAGACTACTACAAGCCAATAGTATGCCAATAAAATGGACAACCTGGAAGAAATTGACAAATTCTTAGAAAGGTACAGCCTATCAAGACTGAACCAGGATGAAATAGAAAATATGAACAAACCAATCACAAGTCATGAAATTGAAACTGTGATTAAAAATCTTCCAGAAAATAAAAGTCCAGGACCAAACTGCTTCACAGACAAATTTTATGAAGCATTTAGAGAAGAGCTAACATCTACCCTTCTCAAACTCTTCCAAAATACTGCAAAGAGAGGAAAACACCTAAGCTACTCTGCGAGGCCACCACCACCTTGATACCAAAACTAGGCAAAGATGTCATTAAAAAAAAAAAATTACAAGCTGATAGAAGCAAAAATCCTCAACAAAATAATAGCAAATAGAATCCAACAATACATCAAAAGAATCATACATCATGATCAAGCGGGATTTACGCCAGGAATGCAAAGATTCTTCAATGCACGCAAATCAATCAATGTGATATACCATACTAACAAACTAAAGGATAAAAACCATATGACCATCTCAATAGATGCAGAAAAAGTTTCTGACAAAATTAAACACTTATTTATGAAAAAAACTTTCCAGAAAGTAGGCCTAGACAGAACGAACCTACCTCAACTTAATAAAGATCATCTGTGACAAATCCACAGCAAACATCATTCTCCGTGGTGAAGAACCAAAACATTTCCCCTAAGATCAGGAACAAGAAAAGGATGTCCTCTCTTATCACTATTATTCACCATAGTTTTGGAAGTCCTAGCCATAGCAATCATAGAAGAGAAAGAAATAAAAAGAATACAAATTGGAAAAGTAAAATTGTCACTGCTTGCAGATGACATGATACAAAGAAACGGAAAGAGGCCACCAGAAAACTACTGGTGCTCATCAGTGAATCCGGTACAGCTCCAGAATACAAAATTAATGCACAGGGAAAAAAATTAATGCGCATAGATCTCTTGCATTCCTATACACTAACAACAGAGGAGCAGAAGGAGAAATTAAGGAAACAATCTCATCTACCAGTGCAACAAAAAAACAAAGAACCTAGGAATAAACCTACTTAAGGAGGCAAAAGATGTGGACTCAGAAAACTATAGGATACTGATGAAAGAAATCAATGGCAATACACATAGATGGAGATACATATCAAGTTCTTGGACTGGAAGAATCAATATTGTGAAAATTACTATACTACCCAAAGCAATCTACAGATTCAATACAATCCCTATCAAATTACCAATGCATTTTTCATGGAATTGGAACAAAAATTTTTAGTTTGTATGGAAGCACAAAAGACCCTGAATGGCCAAAGCAATCCGGAGAAAGAAAAATGGAGCTAGAGGAATCAGGTTCCCTGACTTCAGGCTATACTACAAAGCTACAGGAATCAAGAGAGTATGGTACTGGCACAAAAACATAAATATAGATCAAGAGAATAGGAGAGAAATCCCAGAGATAATAAACCCAGTCATCTATGGTAACCTAATCTATGACAAAGGAGGCAAGAATATACAATGGAGAAAAGACAGTCTTTTCAATAAAGACTGAGAAAACTGGACAGTTACTTGCAGAAGAATGAAATTAGGGCACTTCCTAACAACATAAACAAAATAAACTCAAAATGGATTAAAGACCTAAATGTAAGGCTAGATACTATAAAACTCTTTAGAGGAAAACACAGGCAGAACACTCTCTGACATAAATTGCAATAAGATCTTTTTTGACCTCCTAGAGTAATGAAAATGAAAACAAACAAATGGTACCTAAGTAAACTTAAAAGTTTTTGTACAGCAAAGGAAACCATAAACAAAATGACAATCCTTAGAATGGAAAAAATATTTGCAAATGAAGCAGTTGACAAGGGACTGATCTCTAAAATACATAAACAGCTAATGCAGCTCAATATTTAAAAGCAAACAACCCAGTGAAAAATGGGTGAAAGCTCTAAATAGACATTTGTCCAAAGAAGACATATACATGCCCAACAAACGCATGAAAAGATGCTCAACATCACTGATTATTAGAGAAATGCAAATCAAAACTAAAATGAATTAACACTTCACACTGACCAGTATGGCCATCATCAAAAAAATCTACAAACAATAAAAATGCTGGAGAGGATGTAGACAAAAGGGATCTCTCCTACACTGTTGGTGGGAATGTAAACTAATAGAGCCACTATGGAGAACACCATGGAGAATCCTTAAAATACTAGGAATAAAATTACCATATGACCCAGCAATCCCACTACTGGATATATACCCTGAAAAACCATAAATGAAAAAGACATATGTATCCCATATTCACCACTGTAAACAATAGCCAGGACGAGCAAGCAATTGAAGCGTTGATCAAGAGGAATGGATAAAGAAGATATGCTACACATGTACAATGGAATATTACTCAGTTATAAAGAGGAATGAAATAGTGCCATCTGTAGAGATGTGGATGGACCTAGAGACTGTCATACAGAGTCAAGCAAGTCAGAAAAAGAAAAACAAATTTTTCATAATATGGCTTACATGTGGAATCTAGAAAAATGGTATAGATGAATATATTTGCAAAGCAGAAATTGAGACACAGATATAGAGAACAAACTACGGATACCAAGGAAGGAAGAGGGGGTAGGATGAAATGGGATTGACACATACATATATATACTACTATATGTATATATACATAGTAGTATAGGAGTGCATCAAGGCTGTATATTGTCACCCTGCCTATTTAACTTATATGCAGAGTACACCATGAGAAATTCTGGGCTGGATGAAGCACAAGCTGGAATCAAGGATGCCGGGAGAAGTATCAATAACCTCAGATATGCAGATGACACCACCCTTTTGGCAGAAAGCAAAGAAGAACTAAAGAACCTCTTGATGAAAGTGAAAGAAAAGAGTGAAAAGGCTAGCTTAAAATTCAACACTCAGAAAATTAAGATCATGGCATCTGGTCCCATCACTTCATGGGAAATAGATGGGGAAACAGTGGAAACAGTGACAGACTTTTTATATTTTTGGGCTCCAAAATCACTGCAGATGGTGACTGCAGCCATGAAATTAAAAGATGCCTGCTCCTTGGAAGAAAAGTTATGACTAACCTAGATAGCATATTAAAAAGCAGAGATATTACTTTGCCAACAAAGGTCCATCTAGTCAAGGCTATGGTTTTTCCAGTGGTCATGTATGGATGTGAGAGTTGGACTATAAAGAAAGCTGAGCACTGAAGAATTGATGGTTTTGAATTCTGGTTGGAGAAGACTCTTGAGAGTCCCTTGGACTGCAAGAAGATTCAACCTGTTAATTGTAAAGGAAATCAGTCCTGAATATTCATTGGAACGACTGATGCTAAAGCTGAAACTCCAATACTTTGGCCACCTGATGCAAAGAACTGACTCATTGGAAAAGGCCCTGATGCTGGGAAAGATTGAAGGCGGGAGGAGAAGGGGTCGACAGAGGATGAGATGTTTGGATGGCATCACCAAAGCAATGGACATGAGTTTCAGCAAGCTCCGCGAGTTGGTGATAGGGAAGCCTGGCGTGCTGCAGTCCATGGGGTCGCAAAGAGTCGGACACGACTGATGTATGTACATATATATATACACACACTTATGTATATGTATGTATATACTCTTGAGAGTCCATTGGGCAATAAGATCAAACCAGTCAATCTTAAAGGAAATCAACCCTGAATACTCATTGGAAGCACTGATGCTGAAGCTGAAGCTCCAATACTTTGGCCACCTGATGCAAAGAGCCAACTCAATGGAAAAGGCCCTGATGCTGGGAAAGACTGAAGACAGAAGGAAAAGAGGACGCAGAGGATGAGATGGTTGGGCGGCATCACCGACTCGATGGACATGGATGTGGGCAAACTCTGGGAAATGGTGAGGGACAGGGAGGCCTGGCATGCTTCAGTTCATGGACACGACTTGGCAAGTGAACAACAACAGTGTATAACATGGATAACTAACGAGAACCTAGTGTATAGCACAAGAAACTCTACTCAGTGGTCTGTGGTGATCTGAATGGGAAGCAAATCTAAAAGAGAGAGGAAATATGTATATATATAACTGATTCACTTTGCTGTACAGCAGAAATTAACACAACACTGTGAAGCAACTATATTCTAATAAAAATTAAAAATATAAAAATAAACTTTTTAATTAAAACATTCAGCAATTAGAAAAAAGAAGGATATTTGCCTTTTGTGGTTGGATAACCTTCCAGAAGTGATGACATATTAGCTGTAATATCAGTCATATATTAAAATGAAATGGTTAACATTAAAACACAATCTATTTAATGTAATTATTCTATGTATTTCATAAAAGTTAACTCTGTAAATCTGATTCAAATATATCAGAATCATGATATCTTGTTATCTTGTTCTGTAAGCTGTTTGAGAAGGCAAACAGGGACAAAGAATAACAAAAGGTCAAAGAAATATTACTGCTAGCAATTTTGACAACTTATAAGTAAGTATTATTCTTTTAAAAAATTTCTTTCATCCTTTGATTTCTGGATGTGCTGGGTCTCTGTTGCTGTGCGGGCTTCTCTCTAGTTGTCGAGAGTGGAGGCTGCTCTCTGCTCCTGGGGTGAGGGCTGCTCACTGCAGTGGCTCCTCTGGCTGTGGAGCCTGGGCACCGGGGTGTGTGGGCTCAGCAGCTGCAGCACGAGGGCTCAGCAGCCGTGGCTCTGGGCTCTACAGCACAGGCTCAATAGCTGCGGCATGTGGGCTTAGTTGCTCCATGGCTTGGGAGATATTCCTGGATCAGGGATTGAACCCATGTACACTGCATTGGCAGGCAGATTCTTTACCAGTAAGCTACCAGAAAAGTTCCTATTCTTTCTTTTAAGTAAATATTAAAATTTTTTTAAATTATGTAAGTATGATAACATATCTACAGGAGGGGGCCGGGTGCCATGCCGGGGTCACATGGCGGTGGGCACCTGGCACCTCCCATGGGCCCCCGGCGAGGGGTGGTGGGCCAGCCCCTGGCGTGCCCAATGCCCAGTAGGGAGTGGAAAATATAGAACAAAGTTACATATAGTTCTACTATATATTACAATTTTTAAGTAGGTAAATCAAGATTTTTAGTTGGAGTTGCAATATCAAGCTCTCAAAAATTGATAGAATGAATAGACAGAAAAGTAGAAGGATACAGTAGGTCTGAAAGCACTATGAATGAATTCAACACAATTAAGATTCATACAATTTCACACAACAGTAGGATATAAATTCTATTCAAGTTCCCATAAACTAAGAAATTATTCTTCTTGACCAGAATTGCAGGATTCTCTGAAATTGGAAGATCAACTTAAACAACTCAAAATATACACTAAAAAGAAGGTCCTGAAAAATGCGGATAATAGGGTAGGATAATAGTTCTCAAACTTTTTTATAGAAACAACTTCTCAAACATATTAGCATCATGTAACTTTAATAGAAAATTGTTAAAAAAATTATACAATACTGACAACATACAGCGCTTGTCTGGTGGCTCAGTGATAAAGAATCTGACTGCCTATGCAGAAGACAGGTTTGACACCTGATCTGGGAAGATCGCACATGCCGTGAAGCAACAAAGACCATGTACCACAACTATTGAGCCTGTGCTCTAGAGCCTGGGAACCGTGACTACCAAAACCCGCATTCCCTAGAGCCCATGCTTCTCAACAAGAGAAGCCATTGCAGTGAGAAGTCCTCACGCTGCAACTAGAGAATAGCACCTGCTCTCCACAAGTAGAGAAAAATCCGCACAGCAACATGACTCAGCACAGCCAACAATAAATACAGAAACAAACATTTTAAAAGTTAAGTCAAAGAAAATATTTTTTAAACGATAATATATAATCAACATAAATGTAGCTAAAAAGCAAACAGCTTTTTAATATGAGCAGTTACCTTTAATCTGTAATAGACAATTTGAAAAACATTAAAATAGTAATGTTTCCTTGATTTGGATTGGCAAATATTATTTTCAGTTTTATTTGATTAACAAATATTCTGTTTAGTTTTTCCAAAGTAAGTGAAACTCTGTCTTTCTGATAATACTATATGACTTGAGTGAAATATTGAAAAAGTATAAGACACAAAATACTTAACATGATTGTACCTGAAATTTTAATCTTTTAAACCTACTTTAAAGTATGATGATAAGCTACCTGAATATTTTCTATTACAATTTGACATACCATGTAATTTTAAAAGTCCCCCTCAGCAGTTACACAGCTTATACTCAAGAAACTAAAAACAATACTGAAAATTGAGACCAAAAAACAAATCAAAACCAAGAAAATTCAAAGAGTTACTAATATAATTGCTTATTTGGCACAGCATCTGGCTTATAAAAATTCCTCTCTCCAAAAGTAAAAAAATGGAATACTCTGCCATGTAAATTTTATTTTTTAGTCAAACAATGGGAAATTGGTAGATTATAATATCCATCACCAGTAAGCCTTCTTTGAGTAAGTATCAATTGACTCTGACCATAATTGATAACCTAAGCCAATAGTACATTCTGTTACAATTCCAGGTTCAAAAGGTTAATTATGGCCTGGCCACAGGCTCATCTGGAAATTTGAAACTGATTGCTGTACGTCTTCCTAATGAAGATGTACTGCATGGATTATAGCAGCATACTGACAAGTGACTAGAACCTCCAACATCAATGTTGCAAGCAAGCATTAACCTTCACGTCAATTTAGCTGTCATTCTCACAGTTTATATCCTGCCAGGTCCTTTTATTCTCTGAGAAAGAAAGTGTCTGATAACTGTATTTCCCTTGCAAAGGCAAGATCTCTCTTTTCATTCTAATGAATACAGAAATCAATAGTGGTAAGTCAATTCAAACTATGTTATGAATTAACAATACCCAGGAAAGTTAAGAGATTAGAGTAATGATGAGAGTTATCATTTGTCACCAAAATCTTTAATTTGCATGTAGATTTACTGCCCTAGCACATGGGGCATTAGAAAAATATCAGCATCTCTTCTTTGCAAGAGGTACTTACACTGTCCTTGTATTTGCAGGCAAAGAAAATGGCAGGCTGAATTATGAGCACCTGCTCACAAATAAAGCCAATTCAGCAACTTTCGTTGCCTGCATGCAATATTCACTGCCAGTCTGAAGAAGAACTAGTTCTAGTTCTAAAACAGAGTGTAGGGACTAAGATATCTCTCTATAGCATAGGTTCTGAACAGATCATATGACAACTACTAGGCAAGGAAATCATTCCTTTGATGGGCAATGTAGAAGCAGAGGGCTATAATAAAATGAGCACTAGAATATATGAGGCTGACAGTGCAGTTGTTGTATTCTTTACTATCTATGTGGCCTTTTAACAAAACGTTTAGCTTTTCTGGGTCTCAATTTCTCTTCCTGTAAAATAAGAACAATAATTCCTGCTTAGTTTATCTCATAAAGCAGAGGTTTTTCAACCACAGTTATATACTAGAATCATACTGAACTTAAAAAAACAAAAGAATAAAAGAATGGCATTTGCAGCATCAGGGATGGACTTAAGAGACTTACTATATTAAGGAAGTCAGATAGAGAAAACCGAACATGATATCACTTAAAAGGGGAATTAAAAAGAAACAGTACAAATGAACTTACAAAACAGAAACAGACTCACAGACACAGGGAACAAACTTACGCTTTCCAAAGGGGAGGTAGAGAGAGGGGTAAATTGGGAATGTGGGGTTAACAGGCATACACTGCTATATATAAAATAGATACATACAAAGAATCTAATGCATAGCACATGGAACTATATTCAATATTGTGTGATAAATCTATAACAAAAGAATAAAAAAGGACATAGATATATAATATATACGTATAACTGAAGCACTTCGCTAAACCTGAAACTAACATTGTAAATCAACTATATTTCAGTTAAAAAAAAAGATATCTTAGTCCTATCCCAATTAATTCTTATTTAATTAGTTTAGGGAGGGGCCCAGGCATGAGTATTTTCTAGTACTAGTTGTGAGAAAAGCTTCTTCTAAATTTACTTTTAAAACCTTTTAGTATGGAAATATTCAAACCAACATAATGAATACTTTAATGAACCCCAGTTACCCATCACCAAGCTTTAATGATTATCAGTACTTTGCTAGTCTTGGATAATCTATTTTCCTATCCCCCAACACTAAAAAATTTCTGTTGGAATCTTCTACGACAAACCTACGTGCTATGTGCTAGGTTGCTTCTGTCGTGTCTGACTCTGCAACGCCATGGACTGTAGCCCACCAAGCTCCTCTGTCTATGGGATTCTCCAGGCAAGAATACTGGAGTGAGTTGTCACGCCCTGCTCCAGAGGATCTTCCTGACCCAGGGATCATACATCTCTTACATCACCTCCATTGGCAGGTGGGTTCTTTACCATTAGCGCCACCTGGGAAGCCCACAACAAATCTACAAAATTCCCATATTGTACAGCCAGTATTGAGAACTACATGAAAATTCTGAAAATACTTTCCATAATATAAAAGAATGACAATAAAAACAAATCCATGCCCAAATGGGTTGTATTAGGCTCAAGAATTTTTTACTGAAGCTGACTAACTCAACAGTTAGTGAATACCATTTTAATCATTTTCTTCTTTGAACTGACTAGTTCTTTCATAAAACAAACCCTCCAAGGCCACAGCAGAAATGTCTCATTTGTCCCTTCATGCCCTGTATTTTCATCTTTATTCCACCATGTAATATTTCCCCAAACGGGAAATTTACCCTCTCCTGGCCTTTCAGCACCTTCTTACCCAGTCACCTCCCATTTGGCCTCAAAGCCCAAATATAACCATCATGAAGTCTTCCGGCTCCTCTCTTCTGTGTCCTGCCCTCCTCAAGCCCAAGGAAGGTGTCCCTCCAGCCCTGTCTTTACCTCAGTCACAGGTTTATCTCCACGTACCATTTCTTACCAGTCTCATCACTAAACACATGATTCTTAAGGGTTATGATGACCTCTTAACAGATCTGGTCCTCGGCAGGCATTCAATATGTGAATGCTCGAGGATTCAAAACTGCTGGTCAGTCATTTTCTCTAGGAGCCCAATGAGATATGCTCACAGTTTGCTCACCCAACTACTAATGCACCTCAACCGACTGCCTAAAGGGCAACAAGCAGGGTGACCACTTAACAGTCAAAATACTGAAAACATAAGAATTTGTGATGAATCCTAATTACATTTTTTCCAACAATACCTCCAACCTTGGAATGGCTTGCTGCAGAGAACCTAGTTTCTGAATCACGCTATCATTTAGACAGAATGATTCTAAAAAGTACATACAGGTTTTTTGCTATTCTAAGATGTAAAACAGAGGGATGTTTTCAAATAAAGAAAATCGTTCTTTCCTCTCTAAATGTTCTAGTTTAAAGATATTCACAACATGCTAAGAAGCAAAGCTTACTAACCTATAAAATGAATACCTGGCCACCACTTTTATAAACATATATTATTTCTCAATGATTTTTCTTTGACTTAGTAGACCACTAAAAATGACTGTAAAAAATAATTGTATTCAACAATGAAAATAAGAACAGTTGTAAAAATTGTAGCAATAACGACACCAACAATAGAAACATCTAATTCTTAACAAATACTTTCCATGTGTCAGCTATCATGCTAAGAATATTATCTCAATCCTCACACCAACTCTATAAAGTAGGTATTATTATCCACATTTTGTGACAAAACTCAAGCTCAGAGAGCTCAGAAACCTGCCTAAAGAAAAAGCGCTAGGAAATAGTGGTGTAGGAACTTAGTTTCTTGGGTAAGTTTGAGAGGAAAGAAACAGAAACTTAAAAAGGAGTTAACATGATTCAGTAGCGACTTGAAGAAGAGGGCAATAAACTCTTTTATAAAACATCAGTTTACAAAACAAGATATGAGGTCAAGAATCATAATCACAATTAATGTTTCAAAAAATTATTCAAAACCATCATAATACCCTTTGTACAGTACTAGGGTATGAACTTCAAAAAGTTCAACCACATATTTAGAATTTTTAGTAGCTCTCAGAAATTATAATTATTCCTCTTCTCTCTCCTCCACCAGTAACTTTTTTTTGTTGGTAAACTAGCCTTTTAAGATAGACACTGGCCTTGAAAAATTAATTAAGAACTTAGCCTCTTCTTTACAGATCCAGGTCCTATCTTGGTTACATTATTATTTTCCTAAAATTACTCTTTCCCTGTAAGTCAAAATATTTTCTCTAAGTACTCAAAGTGAAATTAATTTATAATTTCTCATCTAATCTGTACCTCTTCTTTTTAAGATTTTACCATTTTACAGAAAATATCTCTCCAGATGTATAGAGTATCACTTCTCCTTTAAAAGTCACTCCTACCTGCCAACAACAACAATCCAATTTATATATTTTATTCTATCTCTGAGGATGTGCTTCCTAAATATTTATTGCCTGTGCAGCAAACTAAGTCAACAAATTTATAAAACATTTTCCTCCTCAGATTTCCTTTCATTTCATTCCTCATGCCAATAATAGTATCTTCAATTCAATGACTTTATTAGTGACCTCTGTTTCAAATCCTTTTTGGAAGAGAGGCAAAAACAAGCTAATAAATATATCAACACTTAGTCTATTGCCTCAAAGTATTAAAGGCACTAACACTGTATAGTCTATATATAGAGTTTAACTTATCATGGATGACCAAATCCTTTCACATGCATTTCACATTATTTCATCTGATCTTTACACAATCTGCTGAAACAGAAAGGACAATTAACATGTCCATTTTGGACTGGAGAAAACTAAGGTTTAGAAAGCTTATGACTAGTCAAAGTAACTGGACTACCAAATCCCTTCTATATTTCTATGTATTTCTTTATAACTGGACTACTGAAACCCATCTCAATTTCTACGTATTTCTTTATCAGCATCAACAATGGATTTCCTTTGATGGACTATAAACATACTGGATGAAAAGGACAGTACATTTTATTTACAGCTAGCAATGTCTTAAGTAAACTCAGCTGCAAGATGATAAAATAGAAAAGGCTCACACAAGCATATAAATAAGGTCTATGGTCAGTTCCATTCACAGTCCTCTCTTTTCCATGAACCATTCTAAACATGATTAAGGTCATCAAAACAAGCACATCAAGAGGATATAAAGAACACAAGATGGAGTAAATAACAAACCTCCACAGCATTATAAACTTAGTGAGATTTGGAATTCACACAACTGATCTTAATAGATGTTAATGAATTTTGAAAAAAATAATAAAGGAACATGAAATTAAATGAAATTATTATGAGGAAAGTAGAGGCAGAATACAAGAAAAAATCACTGAGTAAAATAGAATTGATAATCACATAAAAATTGCACAAACTAAATGTATTTCTCTTTGGTAAATCACAGATTTATACCAGCATCAGCCAGATAGTAAACTTCCATAATTCATCTACAATCAAGACAGCATAGTTCTGAAAGATCAGAAGAATCACTGTTGGAACACAGGCTTAGGCAGAATGGTATAAAGTTCAGAGTCTACAAAATCTAAACTATTTTTACTCTCAGATACCTAGACTAATTAAAGGATTAGTTTCTAAGAAAGAGACTGATAAATTAAAGGATTAGTTTCTAAGAAAGAGAAATATTAGGAGGATCCACAAAGGTACATGCCACTTTAAACATATAGATCACTACATAAAGATGACAATGACGTCAATAGCGACGTCTGCGATAATGAGAAAAAAGTGGTCATTTTGGAGAAAAATTTACACAGTGCCAGACACTTGGACTAGTTATTGTTTAGATATAATCACTAATCTTCATCATAACTTTGCAACATAGTCATTATTGGCCTTATTTTCACTAGAGAAAATTTAACAGAAGCTGAATTCAAAAACAAGACCGGGAGCTGACAGTGGCTCAGACCATGAACTCCTTCTTGCCAAATTCAGACTTTAATTGAAGAAAGTAGGGAAAGCCACTAGATCATTCAGGTATGACCTAAATCAAATCCCTTACAATTATACAGTGGAAGTAACAAACAGATTCAAAGGACTAGATCTCATAGAGTGTCTGAAGAACTATGGACGGCGGTTCCTGACATTGTACTGGAGGCAGTGATCAAGAATGAAAAATGGAAAAATGGTTCTCTGAGGAGGCCTTACAAATACCTGTGAAAAGATGAGAAGCAAAAGGCAAAGGAGAAAAGGAAAGATATACCCATGTAAATGCAGAGTTACAAAGAACAGCAAGGAGAGACAAGAAAGCCTTCCTCAGTGATCAGTGCAAAGAAATAGAGGAAAACCACAGAATGGGAAAGACTAGAGATCTCTTCAAGAAAATTAGAGATACCTAGTGAACATGAAAAATGCAAAATGGGTATGGTATGGACCCAACAGAAGCAGAAAATATTAAGAAGAGGTGGCAAGAATCCACAGAAGAATTATACAAAAAAGATCTTCATGACCCAGATAATCACGATGGTGTGATCACTGACCTAGAGCTAGACATCCAGGAATGAGAAGTCAAGTGGGCCTTAGGAAGCATCATTAGGGACAAACCTAGTGGAGAGGATGGAATTCCAGCTGAGCTATTTCAAATCCTCAAAGATGATGCCATGAAAGCTCTGAACTCAAAGTGCCAGAAAATTTGGAAAACTCAGCAGTGGCCACAGGACTGGAAAAGGTCAGTTTTCATTCCAATCCCAAAGAAAGGCAATGCTAAAGAATGCTCGAACTACCGCACATTTGCACTCACCTCACATGCTAGCATGGAGAAGGCAATGGCACCCCACTCCAGTACTCTTGCCTGGAAAATCCCATGGACGGAGGAGTCTGGTAGGCTGCAGTCCATAGGGTCGCCAACTTCCATGAGAGTTGGACACGACTCAGTGACTTCACTTTCACTTTTCACTTTCATGCATTGGAGAAGGAAATGGCAACCCACTCCAGTGTTCTTGCCTGGAGAATCCCAGGGATGGCAGAGCCTGGTAGACTGCCATCTATGGGGTTGCACAGAGTCGGACACGACTGAAGCGACTTAGCAGCAGCAGCACACGCTAGCAAAGTAATGCTCAAAATTCTCCAAGCCAGGCTTCAACAGTATGTGAACTGTGAACTTTCAGATGTTCAAGCTGGATTTAGAAAAGGCAAAGGAACCAGAGATCAAAGTGCCAACATCCGCTGGATCACTGAAAAAACAAGAGAGTTCCAGAAAAACATCTACTTCTGCTTTATTGGCTATGCCAAGGCCTTTGACTGTGTGGATCACAACGAACTGTGGAAAATTCTTCAAGAGATGAGAATTCTTAAAGAGATGACCACCAGACTTACCTCCTGAGAAATCTGTATGCAGGTAAAGAAGCAACAGTTAGAACCAGACATGGAACAACAGACTGGTTCCAAATTGGGAAAGAAGTACGTCAAGGCTGCATACTGTCACCCTGCTTATTTAGCTTACATGCAGAATACATCATGAGAAATGCTGGGCTGGATGAAGCACAAGCTAGAATCAAGGTTGCTGGGAGAGATATCAATAGCCTCAGATATGCAGATGACACCACCCTTATGGCAGAAAGCAAAGAAGAACTAAAGAGCCTCTTGATGAAAGTGAAAGAGGAGAGTGAAAAAGCTGGCTTAACATTCAGAAAACATTCAACATTCAGAAAACGAAGATCATGGCATCTGGTCTCATCACTTCATGGCAAATAAATGGGAAAACAGTGGAAACAGTACAGACTATAATTTTCGGCTCCCAAATCACTGAAGATGGTGACTGAAGCCATTAAGTTAAAAGGCGCGCTTGCTCCTTGGAAGACAAGTTATGGCCAACCTTGACAGCACATTAAAAAACAGAGATATTACTTTGCCAACAAAGGTCCGTCTAGTCAAAGCTATGGTTTTTCCACTAGCCATGTATGGATGTATGAGTTGGATGGTGAAGAAAGCTGAGCACTGAAGAATTGATGCTTTTGAACTGTGGTGTTGGAGAAGACTCTTGAGAGTCCCTTGGACTGCAAGGAGATCCAACCAGTTCATCCTAAAGGAAATCAGTCCTGAATATTCATTGGAAGGACTGATGTTGAAGCTGAAACTCCAATACTTTGGCCACTTGATGCAAAGAACTGACTCATTGGAAAAGACCCTGGTGTTGGGAAACTTTTAATGCAGAAGGACAAGGGGATGACAGAGGAAGAACGGTTGGATGGCATCACCAACTCAACGGACAGGAGTTTGAGTAAACTCCAGGAGTTGGTGATGGACAGGGAGGCCTGGCGAGCTGTAGTCCATGGGGTCAGAAAGAGTGAGACACGATTGAGCTACTGAACTAAACTGAATTCATCTAGTACTCAGTGATCACCTAAGGCAGAATCTCTCATCACCTAATACACACAATTAAAAACTACATACATACTGGTTGCCACCATCTAGATGGGCAACTGCTGATTATCATCTCCCACTTAATAAAAAAGCATAAGGCTTTGCAATAAAGTTGGTCTCTTTCAGAACCTACTATGGAACAAACATATGTCAAGATACACTGCACCCTGTGCTGCGCTTAGTCGCTCAGTGTGCCTGACTCTTTGTGACTGCATGGACTATAGTCTGTCAGGTTCCTCTATCCATGGGGAGTCTCCAGGCAGATACTGGAGTAAGTCGCCATGACCTCTGCCAGGGGGTCTTGCCAACATAAGGACTGAACCCAGGCCTCTCACATTGCAGGTAGATTCTTTCCTGTTTGAGTCACCAAGGAAGCACAAGAATACTGAAGTGGGTAGCCTATCCCTTCTCCATGGGATCTTCCTGACCCAGAAATCCAACCAGGGTCTCCTGCTTGCAGGCAGATTCTTTACCAGCAGAGATACCAGGGAAGCCCCCAAGATACACTGAAGTGAAGTCGCTCAGTCATGTCCGACTCTTTGTGATCCCATGGACTGCAGCCTACCAGGCTCCTCCATCCATGGGATTTTCCAGGCAAGAGTACTGGAGTGGGTTGCCATTTCCTTCTCACTAGTAATCTGTACTTTGAAGGCAGTGAACTTCACATCTTTAAAATAGTTGTCACATCTAATGACTATTTTTAACAATATACTTTTTAAACTAAAATAACATTAGCTATCATTTATGGAGCAACTTATTATGATCCAGTACCATGTTTAGTGTTTTATGCATGGTATACCTCAATACTTCTCAAAATGGAGAAGGAAATGGCAACCCACTCCAGTGTTCTTGCCTGGAGAATCCCAGGGGCGGCAGAGCCTGGTGGGCTGCCGTCTGTGGGGTGGCACAGAGTCCGACACGACTGAAGTGACTTAGCAGCAGTAGCAGCAGCAGCAGCATACCTCAATTAGGGGAGATTCAGGTCTATATGATTTGAAACCAGGAATCATCTTGGCTCAAACCCAGCTTTGATTTAGTCTGCATTACTTCATTGCCCAAAGCACTAAATTAGACTGATGCAGATAGGTGATTATTGCTACAAGTGAAAAAGTGCATGACACAGACACTTAATCTTATTACATTGCTAGACTGGATAAAAACTAAACTGAAAATAACAAAATAATTTCTATAGTCATATAAAAAATGTAGAACTGTTTAGGCTTCATGAAAAGTATAGCAGCAATTATAACTGTCCTTTATCCCTGAAATAACATAATAGACAATGACAATCAGCAGGTGCTTTTCCAGAAGTTCCCCTCTTACATAAGCTATCACACAAAACTGAGTTCTTGGTGTTCCTTTTTGTTGAGAGGGGTCATTACAAAGGCCATGAATTCTTTTCTTCAGTAATAATTCTGAAAATTGTGTATAATTCTGCAATTCTGTACAATCATCAAATTAGTAAACATAATTGACCAGTATGTGCTAAATAGTAATAAACTCTAGAAGGAGATAAAAAAAAATTAATAAAGTAGAGCTTCTGACCTCAAGTAGCTTAATAGTCCTTCATGGACAAGGCCATATATAAATACATACTGACTGTTTATGATGTTATTAAAAATGTGTTTACATCATTTATAACAAATTTTGGAGATTAAACCTCAGTGGCAAGGACTTAGATGGTGCTTGTGATTAGGGATGGCAGGAAGCTGACATTACAATACACTTGCTTTCCCACTAACTCAAAGACAGAAGTTCAGATATTAAATATAGATGAGTTGCTATTGTTCAGTTGCTCAATCGTGTCTGACTCTTTGCAACCCCATGGACTGCAGCACACCAGGGTCCTCTCTCCTTCACCATCACCTGGAGCTTGCTCAAACTCATGTCTATTGAGTTGGTGATAGCATCCAACCATCTCATCCTTTGTCATCCCCTTCTCCTCCTGCCTTCAATCTTCCCCAGCATCAGAGTCTTTTCTAATGAGTCAGCTCTTTCCATCAGATGGCCAAAGTATTGAAGCTTCAGCTTAAGTATCATTGTCCTTCCAATGACTAGTCAGGATTGATTTGCTTTAGGATTGACTGGTTGGATCTCCTTGCAGTCCAAGCAACTCTCAAGAGTCTTCTCCAACACCACAGTTCAAAAGGATCAGTTCTTTGATGCTCAGCCTTCTTTCTGGTCCAACTCTCACATCCATACAGGACTACCAGAAAAACTGTAGCTTTGACTAAATGGGCCTTTGTTGGCAAAGTAATGTCTCTCTGCTTTTTAGATGAATACTTTCCATTTTATGGAACCAAAGCAAACTAAGCATTAGTAGGCATTCACTGAGTTTAAGGACTGAGATTAAAAGTGAATAATAGTTTTTCTCAGGATATAAGAACCATCTGGTAGTGCACAGTTCAGGTTCCTCAAGTACTCCTAGTAAGAACAAGCTTGGCTTCCTAGGTTTTTGGGAAGCTGGATGAGTTTCAGAATAATTGTGTCACTATTTTGGTAAAAAATCTCCTAGCAAAAATAAATGTAGGTGACTTAATACTGTTAAGCTCTTCTGGTTTAGAATTTCTTCAGCTAGTCAGACTTTAGCAATAAACTAGTATAAGCTGTTGTTTTATAAATAAACCTTAACAGGAGAAGGTCACATAGCTAAGAAAAGTAAAACCTTATACATGGTTTATTTTAACGGTTGGGAGAAATTTTTTAATTTTTATTATGGCAACACTAACATGAAAGATGACTATTTATTTTGGAAGTAAATATGACATTACTCATATTTACCATCAGTCACACATTTGGAACATTTTTGTTTTAAGAATCATGGTAACATAACTTGTTTATGCAGTCAGAGATCAATCTGGATAAGTATTTTTGGATATTTAACAAAATTTGAAGTATCATTCAATATATTATTATTGGGAGTTCACTAAATATCCAACACACAGATTAATGACTAGAAATTAAATATAAATTAGATTTCACAAGGTAAGAAACTGATTGTGTTTGGGTCAGATATATAAATATGTAATTGTTGCAATAACAGAATGTACAACGAATCGTGAAGAGAGAAAAAAGTGATACTAATTCTGGGGATAATACCTTTTGTTTTGATGATAGAAATTTATGATTGTTATTAAGTCATTTAATAAAGGGATGAAAACTATTTTTACATAACTTAAGACTGAAATATTAGAAAAGAGGAAACATATATGTTCTTTAAAAGGAACAAATGTATGTAGGCAATGGCACCCCACTCCAGTACTCTTGCCTGGAAAATCCCATGGACAGAGGGGCCTGGTGGGCTTGCAGTCCATGGGGTCGCTAGGAGTCGGACACGACTGAGCGACTTCACTTTTACTTTTCACTTTCATGCATTGGAGCAGGAAATGGCAACTCACTCCAGTGTTCTTGCCTGGAGAAACCTAGGGACGGGGGAGCCTGATGGGCTGCCATCTATGGGGTCGCACAGAGTTGGACACAACTGAAGTGACTTAGCAGTAGGACCAACATAGACGTAAGCATGGTTGACCAGTACTAAATATTAAGTAAGACTTTGGAGCAAAAAAATTGGTTTTGCTTTACTTTTTTAGGTAACAAATTATACCTTCCCCACTGACTTCAATAAATTTAAAGCATGTTCTCTTCTTTGGAAAATTTCTGGTCCCCAAAACAAATGTTAAAAAAAAATGACCTCATCAAAATAAAATATTTAAACATAAAAGCCCATAGTAACCAACGTAAACTATCAATGCAAAGTAAATGACTTTAACGAGACGATTAAAAGTTCAAAGACAAACAAGAAAAGGCGGGGGACAAACAGAACACCCTGCACTGAAAAGCCCTCCCTTCATTTGTTTACTCTGTGCTCCTTATCATGTTAAGGAAGTTTTAGGCTTTTAAAAAATGGACATGTTTACTTGATAACAGGGGGCAAAGATAAAAACTGTCAGACAGTAAAGTTAAAAATAAACTCAGCAGTAGTTTTTTTTTCTTTTAAAAGTTACATCTATCTGGTCATGCCCCCAAAATTGAAATATAAGAATTTGAGGTTATATATCAAACCCAGGTAATAAGAACTTATATTAGCAAGACACTTAAATGACTGTCCAATAAAGCAGCAACTATTAGGAGTTTAAATGCTCCTGTATATGTTAATTCAAATAATTCCCACATTAATCCTGTTTAGTAGGTCCTTTTATCCCCATGTTGCAGACAAGAAAACTGAGAACTGCAGAATTTATGTGACCAAAAAACTGGGGACAAGAGTCAGACTAGAATGAAGGGTTCCTAATTTCTATTAACAATCTTTTTTGAGATCCCAAGTCAGTGTCAACTTGAGCAAAGGGATACACAACCACAACTTTGATTCTGAGATGTATTTGTTTAATACAGACTTTTCAATACTGCGACTGCCTGAGAATCACCCTTTCGTCACTAATTCCTACAAGCTCAGCAGTTACCCAATTAAATTGATCTACCGAACACAGAATTAATCACCACGTACCCAAAATCTTTAGGCTCCCAGAGAACACAAGAAAATAGTTGATCAGTTATTTCTTGATTAGCACCTTTAGGATGCCTGGAATAACAACATTTTATGTTTTTTTCATACGAGAAATAAAGGTTTTAAGTCACTTGGCTTGAGGTAAGCACAAGCCAGGTGAGCAACACAGCATACCAATTCAGAGAAGATCACTGGGTACTAGAAAAAGCTCAGCTTCTAAGGGATGGGAGGTAGAACATTTTAAAATGCCACAGCAAAAATTACTTTTAGGATTGTTAACATCATATATTACTTAAAAATATGTGATAGAAAAAAAAGACTTTAAATCTGTATTTAAACCTAAGGAGTTACAGAACTTTAGAGTTAGATGGATCCTTGAAATTTTTAGTTTATTTCAGCTTCTAAATGAGGAAATGTAGGATTCTAAAAGTTAAGACTGCTGCTTGAAAGTCTAATAAAAGAGTAGAGAATACACACTTCATATGATAGTGTTTGCATTCAATATATCTAACATGCATTACAATAAACTGGTAAAGAGTGATCTCATCTTTTCTTTTTAAAATTCCAGTTAACTAAAGTAGTGTGTCTTTTGGAGAAGGCAATGGCACCCCACTCCAGTACTCTTGCCTGGAAAATCCCATGGACGGAGGAGCCTGGTAGGCTGCAGTCCATGGGGTCTCTAGGAGTCGGACACGACTGAGTGACTTCACTTTCACTTTTCACTTTCATGCATTGGAGAAGGAAATGGCAACCCACTCCAGTGTTCTTGCCTGGAGAATTCCAGGGACAGGGGGGACCTCGTGGGCTGCCGTCTATGGGGTTGCACAGAGTCGGACACGACTGAAGCGACTTAGCAGCAGCAGCAGCAGCAGCAGCAGCAGTGTGTCTTTAAATCTAAATTCAGATCAAATCAGGGAATTTTATGTGAAAATTTTTATTTACTGATATATATTTCATGATTACTTAGTATTAAAAAACTGAGTTGATATTCTTAGTCTGCATTAGAATATTTTCAAATTATAAAATAAATATCTTACTTTCCTGAATACCTGGAAAGTCAACTGTTCTATGATGGCAAGTTTCCCATGTTTTAAAGTATTTAGAATAAAAATATTTAAAAAGTGAAGTTCATAATTCTATACCTTAAAACAAAGGCTACTGCATATCACGTTCGGTTTATATTTGAACACTTGCATTGGATTCTGTTTATTGTGAATATACTGCTAAATGCTACATCAATCTAATATCTTATAAATCATTCATGAAAAACAAATCTACAGAGTATATTGGGAAGCAGTTCTCAACCCATATCTCTTTATTCAATGACCATCGTGTAGCTCTTATCCTCTTATTAAATGATGTGGAGATCTGTCACCTATGTCAGTTTTACTGACTGAGGGAAAAGATGAAAGAAATAAATAAGAGATACCACTGCTAAAGAAATAGAGTCAAAGGTGAGAACACCTACTGAGTGCCTATTCTCAGAGATGCACTTCAAAGAGTGGTAAAAGCATAAGCTTCAAATGCTATGGGCCAGGGCTGTCAATACCAGTTATAACACCAGTTAGATAACCTTAGGCAGAACCTCTGCACCTCAATTTCATCATTTATAAAATGGAATCATATCATCTACCTTAATACATCACACAGTTAATGCCCAGCAGAATGTAGGTGCTCAATAAGTAAAAACTGTTATTATTGTGTTGAGAAAAAGTTTGGAGTATAAATTACACATAAGACAAAAACCAAAATGGTGAGAAATGGCCCTCTTTTTTCATACAAAAATGCCCCCAAAGGCTCTATATTACCATGGGCAGTCATATACAATTTTTTCCTTATAATAATGATGAAGAGTATGCTATGCAGAATGTTCTATTTGTAGCAGTGATTCATTGTGTACATGGAAAAAATTGCTGACATGTTGAGAAGATATTTTCCCGTAAAAGGTTGAAGTCCTTAAGCAGCAAAAAACACCAACGTCTATCATCTTTAAACCCTATTGATTTCTGGTGAAGATTTAAAAGGCTGTTTACTTATTTCCCATCATTTCTGTCAGAGCTGTAACAGTTCTCTTCCCACTGAATAAACCTCTCATGATCCTCCTGGTGATTAAGGTCAGACAAAATGTCAAACTCCTAATGCTAAGTGCTTTTACATTAAAAATTCATATCAAATCACCAAGTAAAATTCAAACAAGAAGTCAGACATGTAAACAGTTTAAAAAAGGGGTTGCAGTGACCATTACAGAATATAGGTGCAATGTAGACATGAGAAAAAAAGATCTGGCAACAGGTCAGAATACTCCCTCTTCCTCGTGGCATATCCATTGTCATTTCCTATTTGAGAATTAGTGGGCAAGCTGGACATAGCTCTGTGTGTGTGTGTGCGTGTGTGTGTGTGTGTGAGAGAGAGAGAGACACACACACACACACACACACAAACAGCAGAGACAGAGAAGGTGGGAGGGAGGGAGAAAGGGATAGGAAGGAGGGGCAAGAAGGAGGGAGAATGAAGAGAGCAGAAGAGAGATGGGGAGAAGAGAGGTGAAGGGTGTGAGAGAGAGAGAAAGGGAAGGGGAGGGAGAGAGGGAAAAGAGAGACAGAGAAAGAACATTATCAATATCAGATCACTTCAAATCATTAGGAACTAATTGGTTCTGCGTTTCAGCACAGTTGGATTCCTGGATTCAGGGGTTAAAAGAGACAGTGTCAGAATCTGGTCTCTCTCCATCTCTCAGTGTTTCTTTTCACTCCTTTCATTCACTCTCAAATTGGTTTTTTGAACACAGCAGCTCTTAACAGCTTAAGACTTACATTTTCCTAGCTACAAATTCAGTGGAAAGTGAATTTCTCTTTCCAAATAGTTTCAAAAGTTCTCAGAAATTAAACCTCATTGATTTTGGATGGGCCTTGATTCAATATGCTCATATTAAACCCATAATTGTGGCCAGGGGAATAGGGTGATCTGACTGGCCAGGACTATGTCAAGTCTGCATTCCTGAGGCCAGGAAATCAGATCAGCTCCCCATGGACTAAGAGTAGCAGAGACGGCATGGAATTTACTTGATAAAAGAAGCCAGTGTATAACCCTAAAGTTTCTGATGGGAGCAACAGGAGGCTTTAGTTGTCATCCAGCAGTTACTTTGGCAAGATATTTTACTTCTTGGAGCCTCAAGATTCTTCAACTTTAAAGTACGGATGACAGGACCTATTTTCAGAGATTTAAATACTGACAACTACAAATTGGCACTTACCAAGTGGAGTACGTCAAGGCTGTATATTGTCACCCTGCTTATTTAACTTATATGCAGAGTACATCATGAGAAATGCTGGGCTGGATGAAGCACAACCTGGAATCAAGATTGTCGGGAGAAATACCAATAACCTCAGATCCAACTGGGAGATCCAGCCAGTCCATCCTAAAGGAAATCAGTCCTGAATATTCATTGGAAGGACTCATGCTGAAGCTGAAACTCCAATATTTTGGTCACCTGATGCAAAGAAGTGACTCATTGGAAAAGACCCTGATGCTGGGAAAGATTGAAGGCAGGAGGAGAAGGGGATGACAGAGGATGAGATGGTTGGAGGGCATCACTGACTCAATGGACATGAGTTTGAGTAAGCTCCGGGAGTTGGTGATGGACAGGGAAGCCTGGTGTGCTGCAGTCCATGGGGTTGGAAAGAGTCAGACACAACTGAGCGACTGAACTGAACTGAACTCAAGAGCACTGTCAAAGACTGAACAACGAAGGCGTTTGCCATCTGCCTCTATGGAAACTGAACTCCATGCTGCTATAGCTGCTATAACTTCAACAACCCCTGAGGGAGTTCAGGGTGGAGTGAGGCAAACAAAAAGTCAGTAGAGGTGAGTGATGGATTGCAGTATCACAAAATAACCAACGGCACCATTTCAGAAAAATGTACATATACTGACATTTACATATAACATATTGTCAGACATTTAGAACTAAAGTGAAGACAAATTTTATCCTCACAGCATAAAAAGTGATGGTATATCAAATATCCCCCTTTTGTAGGGACAGGTCTTTGAAGGAAAAGTTCATTTAGAGAGATGAAATTCCCAGATTTCTTTGATATGTGTTCCACCAACCAAAACTGTTTGCTTACTCAATTGCTAGGTTGCCATAAATTTCCCTTAAACCATATCCTTTTGGGTTAAACAACATTTTACTTTAAAATATAAACACCATCAAGGAAACAGGATATATTGTTTTAAAAAACCATCATAAACAAAGTCAAGACACAAACAAACTAGGAAAAACTGTAACATATGACAAAGAGCTCTTATAAATCAGTACGAAAAAGGACAAAAATCAGATAAAGAAATGGGCAAAGGATACAAATGAGGTAATTTACATAATTTACATATAAAGACAACTACATGGAAAATAAAGATATGAAAGAATATTCATAATTACAGAAGTACAATTAAGTTATCTGTGACATAATATTTTTCACCTGCTTAAGACTGGCAAAATAAACATGACCTGATATTTGGAAGTTGTTTGGGAACAAAAACTGTTGGTGATCATCAACTGTTACATAAATAAACTAAACAGATGAAAGTCTCTAGAATGACATATGAAAAATAGTCCTTAAGTGCTATATTAGGGATAGAAAGGCCAATGTTGGTGAGATTTAATACAATATTTTGGAGAGCAACGTGGCAATTTCTATCAAAATTTTAATTGTACATACTGTTTGACATAGCAATTCCTCTTAAGTAATAGTTATCTTACAGCATGTATGTAATGAGCAAATAGCATAAATATATAAATATAAGGGTGTTTATGCAGAAATATCGGTAAGCAAAAAGAAATAAAGAAACAACTTGATTATCCATTACCCATTAATTAAATGGATAATTAAATATAACTGGTTAAACAGTTTATCTGTACAATGGGAAATAAGTATAGTATGTATATACTGTTTGACAATTAAGCCAGAATTTGATGGCTGAGAGGCACAGGGAAAAGGGAAATTACTTGCCACCTGAAAACACTATAATGACATATTTAAAATATAGATGCAAACTTTTATTCTGTACTATATGTTAATCAAATCCTACTCTTCCACCCTTGCCTTGATACCAGAGGGCTCAAGGTAATATGTAGGTTCCCTGAAGGAAAAAAAAGTGGGAGGAAAAACTCAGATCTGCTGGAGTGATAGAGGTGGGAAAGAAAAACTACAAACTTGCCCCTTGTATAATTTTGTTTAATGCTAATATGACTTATAATTAAATTTAATTATTTAACAAATATATATTCATTGCCTACTTGGAAATGACAGTATTCTGGGAAATAAACTCTAGCACACACACAAAAAAGCACAATTTCTGCTCTCTATTGGTTTGCAAGCTTTTAGGGACACAGATGCATGAAAAAAGCAATTGTTAGTCAAAATGATAAGTGCCCAATCCATAGCAAAAGGTTCAAAGAAGGCACATAAAAGGGAAGCTGAACCAACCCGTGCACAGAAAGGAGTAGTCAAGGCAGGCTTAATGTAAAATGTCACAGGCCACTGAAAATCTACTTTGGTCAAAAGCAGAATGGAAAGCAGCACTCTGTGATCCTGCATTAGCGGCATATTAGACAAGGAACTCACATACACAACCGGCCTTCATATGCCCGTTATGGCATTTAAATCTCTGCCTTTTAAGAGAAACCTTCTGATCATGTAATAATGACATATACACCTCAGAGGTGTCAGGCCTGTTTATCAAGTAATTATATCAACAGATGAATCAATAAACTCCCATCTAAAGCATCCTGGAGAAGGAAATGGCAACCCACTCCAGTATACTTGCCTAGAGAATTCCATGGACAGAGGAGCCTGGTGGGCTATAGTCCATGCGTCACAGATACGACTGAGAGGCTAACACTGTCACTTTCAACTAAAGCATGATGGGTGACACAGGAAGAGTAGGGAGAGGGGAGAGAATTTATAGTTTGAGCATTTTTGTTCAACTGTTTTGAAGTTGTTTACAAGTATTTTGGTTTACTTTTAGCCATATTTCATTTAAGTTGAAATTTCAAAATAATGTGGAAAACAGACATGAACTTTTTTTTTTTAATCAAAGGAGGGTCATGGATTTTATTATTTTTTTTTTCTTTTTTAAATTTTTTTATTCCTTTATTTCTCATGTCATGGATTTTTAAAAGCCTAAGAAACACTAGTACATAATCCCTTCTCTCCCAGGTTCCCCTGGTAAACTAGGCTTTGAAGATGCAAATTATCATTTGTTAAAAGCTTTCCCCACCTCCTCCAAGTTGTCTAGCAGCACTTCCTGAACTCTTGGTATTGAAGCGTTAGAAATTCAATGCCTTGGGTTAGGCCTCACAGACTTTTAAAATAAAATACTACCTAAAGGCTCTTCTCAGATAATATTGTAGCCTTTTATGTATTTTCTCTTCCTCACTAGACTGTTAGGTCTGGAGGTGCAGCACTGTGTAACTACAGAGTGTGTAGGTAGTACATGCTGAGTGAATGAACCCTCAATCACAGTAACGCCTTCATAGTCATGAAGCAGAAAATCATCCACAGGTGAGCTTTATGGACCACATGGGTAATGTTGCTTAGATATATCTCATCAGCCATATTTTCACAGAGATAGCATCACTATCAGTAGGATTACTTTCAAGGAAAGAAGATTGCTACTTACAAAAATAATAAAAATATAATTTTTATACAATGACTACAATTTACAAAACATGAAATGTTATGCTGGATAGTAAAAGACACAGAGTCTCCTGAGGTACACAGCAATAATAATTATTCTAATATTTTCTTACATTATTATTCAGACAGTCAGCTCTAAAATGGGCTTGAGTGTTTTCATTAGTGCAATGTTATCTCAGCTGGGTCCTTAGAGCAACCTGCAATTTATTTTTTAATCCACTGTAAAGTTGTAAATATAGTAGAATTCCTAGATATCCTTCATCCAGCTTCAAATGGTAGCATCCGATATAACCAAGATACATTTGTCAAAATTAAAAACTTATCACTGTTACAGTAACACTATCAACTAAGCTACAGACTTGATTTCATGAGTGTTCCCACTAATGACAAAAATAATCTGCTACAGGAACCACTCCACGACTCCACTTGCACTGACTTGCCATATTTCCTTGGTCTCTCCAGCGTGTGACAGTTTCTCACACTTCCTTTGTTGTTCATGTTGTTGACACTTTTGAAGAGCATTAGTCAGGTATTTGTAAACTGCCTTCATTTGGGGTTTATCTGATGTTTTCTCATGATTAGACAGGGGTTATGGGCTTTGACAAGAACACCGGAAATGTACTATGACTTGCTTATCACTGTTGATTTCAACCTTGATCATCTGAGTAAGGTAGAGCTGACCCAGTTTTTTAACTGTAAATAAAGTTCACTGGAAAGTATCCATTCTATTCTGGGATCCTCTGACACCTTGGTTGATGTTTTAAATTTATATCAGTTAAACTTCAGTGACTTTTAACAAATGCATCGTCACAAATCCAACATCTTTAGTACCACATACAACAGTTCCATCACTTGAAAAATTCCTCTGTGTATCCCTTTTGTAGTCAACCATCCCTCCTTTTCCATGCCTCTTGGTATTCCTCTGATCTATTTTATATCTTATTAGCTTTACCTTTTTCAGAATGTCATATAAATAGAATCATATTACACAGTCTTTAAGTTCTGGCTTTGTTCTCAGCAAAATGCATGTAATATTCATCCATGTTGCTTCAAGAATAAGCAGTTCATTCCATTTTATTGTTGAGTAAAAAGCAGAGACATTACTTTGTCAACAAAGGTCAGTCTAGTCAGTTCAGTTCAGTTCAGTTGCTCAGTCGTGTCCGACTCTTTGCGACCCATGAACTGTAGAACGCCAGGCCTCCCTGTCCATCACCTACTCCCAGAGTGCACCCAAACTCATGTCCATCGAGTCGGTGATGCCATCCAGCCATCTCATCCTCTGTTGTCCCCTTCTCCTGCCCCCAATCCCTCCCAGCATCAGTCTTTTCCAATGAGTCAACTCTTCGCATGAGGTGGCCAAAGTACTGGAGTTTCAGCCTTAGCATCATTCCTTCCAAAGAAATCACAGGGCTGATCGCCTTCAGAATGGCTATAGTTTTTCCAGTGGTCATGTATGGATGTGAGAGTTGGACTGTGAAGAAAGCTGAGCACTGAAGAATTGATGCTTTTGAACTGTGGTGTTGGAGAACTCTTGAGAGTCCCTTGGACTGCAAGGAGATCCAACCAATCCATTCTAAAGGAGATCAGTCCTGGGTGTTCTTTGGAAGGACTGATGCTAAAGCTGAAACTCCAGTACTTTGGCCACCTCATGCGAAGAGTTGACTCATTGGAAAAGACTCTGATGCTGGGAGGGATTGGGGGCAGGAGGAGAAGGGGATGACAGAGGATGAGATGGCTGGATGGCATCACCGACTCGATGGACATGAGTTTGGGTGAACTCTGGAAGTTGGTGATGGACAGGGAGGCCTGGCGTGCTGCAATTCATGGGTTGCAAAGAGTCGGACACGACTGAGTGACTGAACTGAACTGAACTGAACTGAAAGTTGAGTACCATTCCACTGTGGGCTTTCCAGGTGGCAATAGTCTAGGTAAAAAAGTGAAAAGTGAAAGTCGCTCAGATGTGTCCAACTCTTTGCGACCCCATGGACTAGTCCATGGAATTCTCCAGGGCAGAATACTGGAGTGGGTAGCCTTTCCCTTTTCCAGGGGATCTTCCCAACCCAGGGATCAAACCCAGGTCTCCTGCATTGCAGGGGGATTCTTTACCAGCTGAGCCACAAGGGAAGCCCAGTGGTAAAGAACCTGCCTGCCAATTCAGGAGACATAAGAGACAGGTGTTCAATCCCTGGGTCAGGAAGGTTTCCTAGAGGAGGGCATGGCAACCCACTCCAGTATTCTCGCCTGGAGAATCCCATGGATAGAGGAGCCTGGTGGGCTACAGTTCATGGTGTTGCAAAGAGTCAGACACCACTGAAGTGACTTAGCACATACACATGCACCATTCCATCATATGAAATCATATATCATATCACTTATGTGTTGTTTATTCATTTACCTAATGAAGAATATCTTGGTCATTCTCAGTTTATAGTGATTATGAAAAAAGCTGCTATAAACATAAGCATACTGGTTTCTACATGAACATAAGTTTTCAGTCTACTTGGATAAAAACCTGGGAGTGATAAATAAGAAATTGTTGAACTATCTTCCAAAGTGGCTATACCATTTTGCATTTCCACTGGCAATGAATGAGAGTTTCTTTTGCTCCAGATCCTTGCCATTTAGTATTATCTTTGTATTTAGTATTATCAATTTTTTGTTTATTTTTAATAATTCTAATAAGTTTGTAGTAGTATCTTATTATGGTTTCAATCTGCTTTCTCTAATGATAAATGATGTTGAGTATCTTTTCATATCCTTATTTGCCATCCATATATCTTCTCTGGTGAATTATCTATTCAGATCTATTTTTTAACTGATTTTTAAAACTGTATTTGTTTTCTACTGCTGTATCAAAATATCCACACTTGATGGCTTAAATTTCTGTAGAAGTCTAATACAGGTCTCACTGGGCTAAAGTCAAGGAATCACTAGTCCTACATTCCTTTCTGAAGATTCTAGAGAAAAAATTATTTCCTTGCCTCCTGTATATTCTAAGGACCTCATCCCTCATTTTCAAAAGCAGCACCAATGAATTGAGTCCTTTACACATCACATCACTCTATTTCTTCTGCATTATCATTTCACTTTTAAGAACCCAAGAACCCTTATGATTACATTGGGCCCACACAGATAATCTAGGGTCTTCTCCCTATCTTACAGGAGATGATCAAACTTATTTCCATCTGCAATCTTAATTCTCTGTCATATAAAATAATATATTCAAAGGTTTCAGGGATTAGGAATGTAGATCATAGTCGGGGGTGGCCATTATTGTCTCCTACACTTATGGTTGAATTTTTAGAGCTCTATATTCTGCATATAAGTCCTTTGTCTGATGTGCAATTTCCAAATATTTTCTATCCTGTGGCTCTCTCTGTATCCTTATAACAGTGTCTTTCACAGAGCAAACATTTTAAAGTACAATTTATTGACTTTCTCTTCTTCTACGGACTGCGTTTTTGGCATCAATTTTAAGCATTCATCACCTAATTCAATGTTACACAAATTTTCTCTGATGTTTTCTTCTAGAAGTTTTATAGTTTAACATTTTACTTTTAGGCCCATGATCGATTCTGAATTAATTATTGTATAAGGTGCGAGGTACATGTCAAGGTTCTTTTTGCATATGGATGTCCAACTGTTCCAGCACCATTTATTGAAAAGACCATCCTTCTGCTATTAAGTTTCTTTTTAAACTGACAAAAAATCAGCTGGCAATATTTATGTGGGTCAATCTCTGGACGCTCTGCTCTATCCCACTGAACTATGTGTTTGTCCTTTAGCCAATATACGCACGCTGGCTTGCCATCTGCAGCTTTACATTAAGTCTTAAAACTGGGTAGCATGAACTCTCAACTTTTTCTCTTAAATTTTTTTGAAACTGAAACAGTTCATTTGCCTTTCCACAAAACTTTAGAATCAGTTTGTCAATAACTACAAAAAACCTTGGGAAGATTTTGACCATGACAGCATTGAATCTAAATGTCACACTGAGGTGTCTGACATATATTGAGTTCCACTGCATTAATAATTAATAAAATATTTATAAGTCAAATATTTCAATTACTAGATTTGCAAAGATTACAAAGAAGTATAAAAATGGTAGCATTATAGAAAAACAGTCACTGTTTATTTTTTTTGGTGAGGTACAAACTGAAAATATCTTTTTGGAAGGCAAACTGTAGTCCATACAAATTTTTTCATGCTTATTCTTTCATTCAGCAATTTAACATCTAGAAATTGTTAAAGAAATACTTATAGAACAGATAGGCACAAGATTGTTCATTGCAGCAGTGAATGCAATAATAAAAAATTTACCTGTCTATATTAGAGACAGTTGCATGATGTATCCATAAACTAGAATACAACGTATCCATTAAAAAGGCAGAAGTACATGTATTAATAAGAGTGAAAATCAAGTTTTACTTAGGATGGTGATATTCTGAAGAAGTAACTAACTCTCCAAATAGGTACAATAGCATTTGTATGTTCAATTTGTGGGCGGAGATGGGAGACAAAAAGGAAAGAAACTGCTATTTCATTAACTTATTACAATTTGAAGAACTTAACTGTGAAAGTGAAGTGAAAGTCACTCAGTCATGTCCAACTCTTTGCGATCCCGTGGACTATACAGTCCATGGAATTCTCCAAGTCAGAATGCTGGAGTAGCCTTTCCCTTCTCCAGGGGATCTTCCCAACCCAGGGATCAAACCCAGGTCTCCCGCACTGCAGGCAGATTCTTTATCAGCTGAGCCACAAGGGAAGCCCAAGAATATTGGAGTGGGTAGCCTATCCCTTCTCCGGCAAATCTTCCTGACCCAGGAATCAAACTGGGGTCTCCAGCATTGCAGGCGGATTCTTTGCCAACTGAGCTATAAGAGAAGCTGATCACTTAACTGTTAGGGGTAATAAATGAGTGGAACATATGAATTTTATCTGCTACTGGCCACTTTGGGATCTTCAAAAAAAATCACCCTGCTTCTGAATCTTGGGTTTCTCCATCTATGTTAGGAATCATTTACACATCTAAGTCCAAGGGCAATGAAGGGATGAATTTTATCCAATATTCAAAATGATTTTTGCTTCTTAAAAGTTTAAGAATAGTTGATCTTTATAACTTTTCCTAGCTTTAACATTATATTTGTCCAGACTACAGATAAAAACAAACAGTAGAGGTAATCCCAAAGAAGAGACTATACTTGGCCTTAATAGGCTTCTTTTGAAATATCCAAGAGAGAGGGATGGTGAGTACATTGAAAAAAGAGCAAAACTGGCAATCAGATTGGTTTTAATTAATCTCTTTGAATCTTGGTTTATTCACCTGCAAAATAAGACTGAACTAGCCAAATTTCATTTAAAGTCACCTACAAATATGAATTTTATAACAATCTATCTTATTGAAATTTGGTTTTCTAATAAATAGAATTTGCCTGCTTTGGCAAGGGCTAAGAAGGGCTAAGTTTTTTTTTTTTTTGTAAAGACAAAAAGGAGAAATACCAATATGCTTCAGCTTTTCAAGTGATCTTTTAGAAATTTTACCAAGTTGTAAGATTTTTCCTCTTTTATTTAATATCCCTGACAAAAATGTTGTCACTTATCTCTTATAAGGAGGCACAGATACAGGTTCAGCAGGCCCTTTTTGAAAGCTTAAGCTTCAACAGCATCATAGTAAATCTGCCTAGTCTTATCTCTTTTTCTCTCTAATCACTCTATCACCTTAATACTTTTTCAAAATTACTTTATATTTGGCTTTATTTCCATTTTCTTCTGTGGCTTTTCAGAATTTAATTCACAAATCCAAATTTCTACAATTTCCATTTTTTAAATCAACAGAACCTCAGTATTTATATAGCCTTCTCCTGATTTCTCTTAATTTTTTTATCCATGCTTTCTTTTAGTTCTTTGAACATATTTAAGACAGTTAATTTAAGTCTTTATCAAATAAGCTCAAAGAATGGGCTTCCCTCAGGGACTGTTTCTGTCAAGAGAGACAGGGTCAGATTTTTCTGTAATAACTTATGGAAAAACCTGGATGAACTTCTTACCCAACCCAATATTTTAAAAATATTGGGGGGAAAAAAGCTGTCAATCAAGAATTCTATATCCAGCAAAACTGTCTTTCAAAAATTCAGGAAGAATTAAAACATTCCCAGATTTAAAAAAAAAAAAATTAAAGCTAAGAGGGTCCATCACTAGACCTGACCTACAATAAAGACTAAAGGAATTTCTCCAGGCTTAAATGAAAGGATACTAGACCACAATTTAAAGAGATTTAAAGAAATAGAGATCCCTGGTAAAGATAATCACATAGGTATAAGTAAAAGCTACTATTACTTTATTTTCAGTTTGCAACTCTTCTTTTTGTTGCCTATATAAAAGACAAAATCTGAAAAATAATTATAAATCTACATGAATGGGCATATTCTATACAGGTTTTGTGTATTTTATGACAATAACAACATAAAAGGCTGGAACTGATGAACAGGAGAAGAGTTCATGTACTATACTGAAGTTAAAACTTGGTATCAGTTCATACCGATCAGTTCATACATTGTTATAAATTCAGGATGTTAACTATAATCCTCATGGCAATCACTAAGAAAATAAAAATCTTACAGAAAAATAATTGAAGAGAAAGTAAAAATTGACAGTAGAAAAAAATCTGTCAAATGTACAAGAAGGCAGTGTGTAAGGAACTGAGGAACCACAAGAAAAAAATATTTAAGATATGTGGAAAATAAACAGCAAAGTGCCAGAACTAATTCTTTCATTATTAGTAACAACTTTAAATATCAATAGATTAAACTCACCTAAAAGACAGATATTGCCAGAATCAGTTTTAAAAACTGATACAACTACATGCTGCTTACAGGTGATTCACTTCAGACACAAAGACACACAGTGAAAGTGAGAGGATGGAAAAAGGTGTTCCACACCAATAACCAAGAGAGCACTGGGGTGGCTGTGCCAAGATCAGACCACACAGATTTTAACCAAAACACTTACAAGAGACAGAGAGAGTGTGTACTGATTAAAGAGGTCAAATCAACAAAAAGATATAAAAACCATAAACACATACCTACCATAACAAGAGCTTGAAAATATATAAAGCAAACACTGACAGAATCAAAGGGGAAAATAGTTAACATACTCAATGGCAAAAGGCTAAAATCTTTTGCCCTAAGATCAGGAAAGACTGAAGGATCACAGTTTTACCACTGCTATTGACCACTGTTCCCCACGTCCGAGGTCAGCGGCAGCAGCCAAGAGTGCCAGGCTGCAATGGCGCAGAACGGCCGAGAGGAGCTACCCCGCGTCTGAGGTCAGGGGCGGCGGCCAGGAGGAGCTAACCCGTATCCGAGGTCAGAGGTGGCGGCCAGGAGGAGCTACCCCTCATCGGAGGTCAGGGGCAGCGGCCGAGAGTGCCAGGCTGCGACAGCACAGGAGCAGCCGAGAGGAGCTACCCACGCCTGAGGCCAGGGGTGGCGGCCGGAAGGAGCAACCCCACTTCCAAGGAGCAGTGGTTGCATGGGCGCAGGAGGTCCTAGAGGAGCTATTCCACGTTCAAGGTCAGCAGGGGCAGAGGTGAGGAGATACCCCTCATCCAACGTAAGGAGCAACGGCTGCGCTTTGCTGGAGTAGCCATGAAGAGATACCCCATGTCCAAGGTAAGAGAAACCCAAGTAAGATGGTAGGTGTTGCAAGAGGGCATCAGAGGGCAGACACACTGAAACCATACTCACAGAAAACTAGTCAATCTAATCACACTAGGACCACAGCCTTGTCTAACTCAATGAAACTAAGCCATGCCCGTGGGGCCACGGGTCATAGTGGAGAGGGCTGACAGAATGTGGTCCACTGGAGAAGGGAATGGCAAACCACTTCAGTATTCTTGCCTTGAGAACCCCATGAGCAGTATGAAAAGGCAAAATGATAGGATACTGAAAGAGGAACTCCCCAGGTCAGTAGGTGCCCAATATGCTACTGGAGATCAGTGGAGAAATAACTCCAGAAAGAATGAAGGGATGGAGCCAGAGCAAAACAATACTTAGTTGTGGATGTGACTGGTGATAGAAGCAAGGTCCAATCCTGTAAAGAGCAATATTGCATAGGAACCTGGAATGTCAGGTCCATGAATCAAGGCAAATTGGAAGCGGTCAAACAGGAGATGCCAAGAGTGAACGTTGACATTCTAGGAATCAGAGAACTAAAATGGACTGGAATGGGTGAATTTAACACAGATGACCATTATATCTACTACTGTGGGCAGGAATCCCTTAGAAGAAATGGACTAGCCATCATGGTCAACAAAAAGAGTCCAAAATGCAGTACTTGGATGCAATCCCAAACACAACAGAATGATCTCTCTTCGTTTCCAAGGCAAACCATTCAATATCACAGTAATCCAAGTCTATGGCCCAACCAGTAATGCTGAAGAAACTGAAGCTGAACGGTTCTATGAAGACCTACAAGGCCTTTTAGAACTAACACCCAAAAAAGATGTCCTTTCATTATAGGGGACTGGAATGCAAAAGTAGGAAGTCAACAACACCTGGAGTAACAGGCAAATTTGGCCTTGGAAAATGGAAAGAAGCAGGGCAAAGACTATAGAGTTTTGCCAAGAAAATGCACTGGTCATAGCAAACACCCTCTTCCAACAAGACAAGAGAAGACTCCACACATGGACATCACCAGACGGTCAACACCAAAATCAGATTGATTATATCCTTTGCAGTCAAAGATGGAGAAGCTCTATACAGTCAACAAAAACAAGACCAGGAGTTGACTGTGGCTCAGATCATGAACTCCTTATTGCCAAATTCAGACTGAAATTGAAGAAAGTAGGGAAAACCACTAGACCATTCAGGTATGACCTAAATCAAATCCCTTATGATTATACAGTGGAAGTGAGAAATAGATTTAAGGGACTAGATCTGATAGAGTGCCTGATGAACTATGCACGGAGGTTCGTGACATTGTACAGGAGACAGGGATCAAGACCATCCCCATGAAAAAGAAATGCAAAAAAGAAAATGGCTGTCTGAGGAGGCCTTACAAATAGCTGTGGAAAGAAGAGAAGTGAAAGCAAAGGAGAAAAGGAAAGATATAAGCATCTGAATGCAGAGTTCCAAAGAATAGCAAGAAGAGACAAGAAAGCCTTCCTCAGCGATCAAAGCAAAGAAATAGAGGAAAACAACAGAATGGGAAAGACTAGAGATCTCTTCAAGAAAATTAGAGATACCAAGGGAACATTTCATGCAAAGATGGGCTCGATAAAGGACAGAAATGGTATGGACCTAACAGAAGCAGAAGATATCAAGAAGAGGTGGCAAGAATACACAGAAGAACTGTACAGAAAAGATCTTCACGACCAGATAATCACGATGGGGTGATCACTGACCTAGAGCCAGACATCCTGGAATGCGAAGTCAAGTGGGCCTTAGAAAGCATCACTACGAACAAAGCTAGTGGAGGTGATGGAATTTCAGTTGAGCTATTTCAAATCCTGAAAGATGATGCTGTGAAAGTGCTGCACTCAATATACCAGCAAATTTGGAAAACTCAGCAGTGGCCTCAGGACTGGAAAAGGTCAGTTTTCATTCCAATCCCAAAGAAGGCAATGCCAAAGAATGCTCAAACTACCGCACAATTGCACTCATCTCATAAGCTAGTAAAGTAATGCTCAAAATTCTCCAAGCCAGGCTTCAGCAATACGTGAACTGTGAACTTCCTGATGTTTAAGCTGGTTTTAGAAAAGGCAGAGGAACCAGAGATCAAATTGCCAACATCTGCTGGACCGTGGAAAAAGCAAGAGAGTTCCAGAAAAACATCTATTTCTGCTTTATTGACTATGCCAAAGCATTTGACTGTGTGGATCACAATAAACTGTGGAAAATTCTGAAAGAGATGGGAATACCAGACCACCTGACCTGCCTCTTGAGAAACCTATATGCAGGTCAGGAAGCAACAGTTAGAACTGGACAACAGATTGGTTCCAAATAGGAAAAGGAGTATGTCAAGGCTGTATATTGTCACCCTGCTTATTTAACTTATATGCAGAGTACATCATGAGAAATGCTGGGCTGGAAGAAGCACAGCTGGCATCAAGATTGCTGGGAGAAATATCAAGAACCTCAGATCTGCAGATGACACCACCTTTATGGCAGAAAGTGAAGAGGAACTAAAAAGCCTCTTGATGAAAGTTAAAGTGGAGAGTGAAAAAGTTGGCTTAAAGCTCAACATTCAGAAAACTAAGATCATGGCATCTGGTCCCATCAGTTCATGGGAAATAGATGGGGAAACAATGGAAACAGTGACAGACTTTATTTTCTTGGACTCCAAAATCACTGCAGATGGTGACTGCATCCATGAAATTAAAAGACGCTTACTCCTTGGAAGAAAAGTTATGAGCAACCTAGATAGCATATTGAAAATCAGAGACATACTTTGCCAGCAATGGTCCATCTAGTCAAGGCTATGGTTTTTCCTGTGGTCATGTATGGATGTGAGAGTTGGACTGTGAAGAAAGCTGAGCGTTGAAGAATTGATGCTTTTGAACTGTGGTGTTGGAGAAGACTCTTGAGAGTCCCTTGGACTTCAAGGATATCCAACCAGTCCATTCTGAAGGAGATCAGCCCTGGGATTTCTTTGGAAGGAATGATGCTAAGGCTGAAACTCCAGTACTTTGGGCATGCAAAGAGCTGACTCATTGGAAAAGACTGTGATGCTGGGAGGGATACGGGGCAAGAGGAGAAGGGGATGACAGAGGATGAGATGGCTGGATGGCATCACTGACTCGATGGACGTGAGTCTGAGTGAACTCTGGGAGTTGGTGATGGACAGGGAGGCCTGGCATGCTGCGATTCATGGGGTCGCAAAGAGTCAGACACGAGTAAGCGACTGAACTGAACTGATTGACCACTGTACTACTAAAAGGTCTACCTAGAGAAATTAGGTGAGAGAAAAAAATATAAAATATACAAATTGCAAAGGAAAAAAATTAAACTACCTCTGTAGATGACATGATTCTACACAGAGAATATATTAAAAAGTCCAGAAAACATGCAGTAGCTACTAAACAAATTCAGCAATGTTGTGGGGTACGGAATCAACACACAAAAATCAGTAAGTTTCTATACACCAAGAATGAACAATGCAAGGAGGAAATAAAGATAATGAGTCCATTTACAAAACAATATAATGTCTCGGAATAAATTTAACCAAGGAAGTGAAAGATGTGGACACTGAAAATTAGAAGATAATGCTGAAAGAAATTAGGTACCTAATTCAAGCACCACCAACTCAATGGACATGAGTTTGGGTAAACTCTGGGAGTTGGTGATGGACAGGGAGGCCTGGCGTGCTGCGGTTCATGGGGTCGCAAAGAGTCAGACACAACTGAGCGACTGAACTGAATTGAACTGAATTCAATGGAAAGACACTCCATACTAATGGATTCAAAGACTTAATACTGTTATGATGGCAATATTTCCCCCAATGATCTACAGATTCAATACAGTTTTCAATAGCTTTCTTTTGCAGAAATAGAAGATAACTTTTAAATTCATATGATATTGCAGAGGACTCTGAATAGCCAAAACAATACTGAAAAACAAATTTGGAGGACTCACACTTCCTGATTTAAAACTTACCCCAAAGCTACAGTAATCAAAACAGTATAGTACTGCCATAGAGACTTACTGACGGTCAAAGTTTGTGGGCTTTCACCACAGGTTGGGTAGCTTATAATCAACAGAACTTTATTTTCCCCAGTTCTGGAGGCTTCCAGGTAGGACCCCAAGATCAGTGGGAAAGAAAGGGTTGGTGAGGCTTCTCTCCCAGATCCTCATTTAGCAGAAGGGACAAAGGGTCTCTGCGGAGGTTGTTTTAGAATCCCATTCATGATGGCTCTGCTTTCATAACCTCAGTACTTTGCAAAAGTCCCACCCACCAAAACTATCACCTTTGGAGATGAGGATTTCAGTATATGAAATTGGGAGAGACAAATATTTGGATCATAGCATAGAGCAATGGAATAGAATTTGGAGTCACGAATATAGCCAAAATTCTAAGGATAGGTGATTTTTTGACATGAGTGCTAAGATCATTCAAAGGAGAAAAAATAATACGTGCAACAAATAGTGCTGGGATAAATGATTAATCAACTGCCATTGGATTCCCTACTTCACACCATTAAGTCAAAATGGAGCAACAAGCTAAATATAAGAGCTAAAACTATAGAAGTATTAGAAGAAAATATGGAAATAAATATTCATGACCTCAGAATTTGGCAATGAATTGTTAGATTTCACACAAAAGAAACAACAAAAGAACAAATAAACTGAACGTCAACAAAACTAAGAACTTGTACTTCAAAGGACATCATCAAGAATTTGAAAAGACAATCTAAAGAGAAAATATTTGCAAATCATATATTTGATAAGAATTTAGTATCTAAAGAATTTTCACAACTCAACAAGATAAATTAAAAAATAGGCAAAGACTTGAATATTCTTTTCCAAAGAAAATATACAAGCACATTATATCCAATGTGATTTGTCACTAAGAAACTGAAAATCAAAACCACAATGAGATGTCACTTCACACACACTAGGATGGCTATAATTACACACACACACACACACACACACACACACACATATATGTAATCCAAATATTCATGTCTAAAAAAAAAACACCCCAGAAAGTTAAAAGTGTTAATAAGTATAAGTATATGGAGAAATAGAAACTCTTGTACATTGCTACTGGAAATATAAAATGGTACAGCCATTGTGCAATATAGTTTGGTGGTAAATCAACATTAAACATAAAATTACCATATGACTTAGCAACTCCACATACATATTTATTTTATATTATATATATATATATTTTTTTTAATACTTTATTTCTCTGAGATATCCACAAAAATGTGTACATTTTGTTTATACTAGTGCTATTCAGAAGAGTCAAAAGGAGGACACAATGCAAATGCTTGTCAACTAATAAAAAGATAAATAAAATACAGTATATATATATGTGTGTGTGTGTTATCTCTCCACAAAATGGAATATTATTTAGCCATAAAAAGAAATAAAGTACTGATATTTCCTACAGCTTGGAAGAACCTTGAAAACATTAAGTGAAAGAAGCCAGCTATAAAAGGCTCTTTTCATATGAAATAATCAGAATAGTCAAATCCAGAGACAGAAACCAGATTAGAGCTATCCCCATGGGATGGGAGAGGATGCAGAATGATTACTTAAAGGGTACACAGTATTCTTCTAAAGTAATGAAAAATATTTGAAATTACACAAAGTTGGTATTTGCACAACATGGCTCAGATGGTAAAAAATCTGCCTGCAAAGCAGGAGACCTGGGGTCAGTCCCTGGGTTGGGAAGATCCCATGGAGAGGGGAATGGCAACCCACTCCAGTATTCTTGCCTGGAGAATTCCATGGACAGAGGAGCCTGGTGGGTTACAATCCATAAAGTTGTGAAGAGTTGGATATGAATGAGCAACTAACATTTTCTACATTTGAATGCACTAAATGTCACTGAACTGTACACTTTAAAATGCTCAATTCTGAGTCATGTGAATTTTACTTCTATGAAAAAAACAAAGAAAAAAACAAAATAATGGTTGACAACTTCCCAAATTTGGCAAATAACACAGACCTACAGATTCACAAAGAATAAACATAAAGACACCCATGCCTATACATTATAACCAAACTGCAAAAACTGAAGGCCAAGAACAAAATCTTGAAAGCAATCAAAGAAAAAAATAGCACCATAAAATGATGGAAAATGGCAATTTAAATAACTGTGGAATTTTCCTCAGAAATCATGTGGTCTGATGAAAGTGAAACATTTTTAAAATGCTAAAACCATCAACCTAGAATTCTATGTCCAGAAAAAAAAGGTCCTTCATGAATAAAGGTGAAAATGATAAAAAACTAAGAGAATTTATTGTCAGTAGAACTACTCTGTAAGAAAAAGTTAATGTAAGTTCCTCAGATTAAAGGGAAATGATATGAAAGAAACGTGGAGCCTCAAGGACAAAAGAAGAGAAACAGTAAATATCTGGATAAATTAAATTTTCCTCTTCTATTCTATAAAATATATATAATGGTTCAAAGCAAAAATTGTATATTTTCTGAGGGGTTTTTCATGTATACAGATGTAATACATAGTGTAACTACACATAAACAGTGGAGGATAAAAGAATCTGTGTTCAACTTTAAACAATAAAATATTAATTCTAAACAGACTGTGAACTTAAATATGCATATATTATAATCCCTAGAGTAATCATGAAAAAATTTGATAACATATAGTAGAAAACTCATTTTTAGTAAATGTAGTAAAAAAACTATGTTTTCATAATAAAAAAAAATAAAATGGAATACTATAATATTTAAATAATCTGAAACGAGGTAGGAAAGAAGAAAGAAAGTAAAAGTAGAGGTGTAGACCTAAATCCAAATATCAATCATAATTAAATGTACATGGTTTAAATATACCTATTAGAAGACAGAGCTTCAGAGAATGGGCCAAAAAAAAAATCAAGATTCAAAGATGTTATCTACCAGAAACCCATATTAAGGTAAAATACATTTACATATAGGGTAAAGTAAAAGGATGGAAAAAAGATAGCCTCAAAGACATACAAAGCTATATAACTTCTGGGAGACTATCTTCATGTCCTGGAATTAGGCAAAGAATTCTTACACAAAGCTTACTTAGCGATGCATGACACCAAAAACATAATCTGTAAGAAAATGGTAATTTAGATTTCACCAAAATTTAAAATGTGTGCTCTTTAACGGACAGTTAAAAATATGAAAAACAAGCTATATACTAAGACAGAACATTTGTTAATCACATTTCCAACAAAGGACATGTATCCAAAATTTATAAAGTCCCCTCAAAACTTAATAGTATGAAAACAAATAACCCATTTGTTGTAAACGGGCAGAGAGCCTGGACAGACATTTTTCCAAAAAGGACATAGTTCAGTTCAGTTCAGTCGCTCAGTCGCATCTGACTCTGTGACCCCATGAACTGCAGCACTCCAGGCCTCCCTGTCCATCACCAACTCCCCGGAGTTCACTCAAACTCACATCCATCAAGTCAGTGATGCCATCCAGCCATCTCATCCTCTGTCATCCCCTTCTCCTCCTGCCCCCAATCCCTCCCAGCATCAGTCTTTTCCAATGAGTCAACTCTTCACATGAGGTGGCCAAAGTACTATGGAAGACAATAAAGTACAAGAAGTAATTTCAGCATCACTACCGACTAAGGAAACACAAACTGAAACTACAAGGAGGTGCCTCCACGATCCTATTAAAGTGGCGACAATAATACAGACCCTAAAAAACACTACAACCCCAGACAAAAACTACCAAAAACATTTTGCTTTTTAAAATTAGGATCTGACTGGATCAAATACAGATTAAATTGGATACAACTGACATTTAAACAACATTGAGTTCACATGCACTAATATTCAATGAAATACAATTTAAAATAGATATTATTAATTACTAGACTTGCAAACATTAAAAAGAAAGATAATGACAGAGCAAAATGTAAGCATGTACAAACTGGTTCAACATTTTTGGGAAAGCAAACTGTGATCCATACAAATTTCTGTGTTTATTCTTTTACGCAGAAATTTTATTTCTAGGAATTATTGGAAGATACACATGCAGAAAAAATAATCCACAGAAATGTTTACTGCAGCTTTGAATATTTTTAAAAATCTATGCATTTATGTTGGAGACAGGTTAAACAAAATATAACAAATCCATAAAAGGACAATGCAGACATTAAAAAGACAACTATATATGCAAGAATAAGGGCAAAAATCAAGTTCTAGTTATGATGGGGATGTTCTGAAGAAAAAAACAAGCTTCCATATTATAGGTAGATCATTTATATTAACTTGACAAACTGATATTAATATTTCTAATATGGGGAGGGGCAGAAAGGAAACAAACTACTGATATTACAAAAACATGAATGAATCTCAAAGGCATTACATTAAGTGAAAGAAACCAGTTTCAAAAGATCAAACACTCTCTCATTTCATTTATATGATATTCTGGGCTTCCCTGGTTGCTCAGATGCTACAGAAGCCACCTTCAATGCAGGAGACTGGGATTCAATCCCTGAGTCGTGGAAAGATCCCCTGGAGAAGGGAATGCGTAGCCCTGCCTGGAGAATTCCATGGACAGAGGGGCCTGACAGGCCACAGTCCATGGCATCACAGAGTCAGACATGACTGAGCAACTAAACACACACATATGACATTCTGGAATGTCACTAACAGTGAGTGAAAACTTCCCAGTAGATGTCAGGGGTCAGGGATGGAGGAGGGTGCGTCAGCATGAGGGAGGTTTTTCTTAGGTGATGGAACTAAATCTGTGTCCTGATTGTGGTAGTTGCTTACTCTCCCAGAAAGACTAAATTGAATGCTACATTTTTCACTACTAAAATCTTTAAAAAAATTCTCACTCACTTCTGATTCAAAAGCAATTAGAATTAGCTTGCTAAGTGGAAATGATTAAGTATATTGTTTTTTGAAAACAAACTTATGGTAAAAGGTAGGAGCAGGGATAAATTAGGAATTTGGGATTAACATACACACTACTATATACAAAATAGATATGATCAACAAGGACTTAATGTATAGCACAGGGAACTCTACTCAATATTCTATAACTTATACGGGAAAAGAATCTGAAAAACAATGGATATGCATAACTGAATCATCTTGCTGCACACCTGAAACATAACACTGTAAATCAATATACTCCAATATAAAATTAAATTAAAAAGCATATTGTTTTTCATATCCATAATGAGTTATTAGTATAAATCTTTCTGAGAATGTGGATAGAGTTCTTCTATGGTAAGATCATGAAGAACATGCTTTTACTTCGTAAAACAATAATCAATCAAATCTCTTACTCTATATTATATCTTCAAGTGCCAAACTAATACCATCTTAAGATAAACTGAGTCACTGGATTCACTGGTTTTATCTTCTCCTGAATGAAATATGCTACTCTTCTCATACATACAATGATGTCAATCACTATATTGGAAATTGAGGGGTTTTTATTCTCTATTTACACATAAACTGCCATTCTTTTGGTCTACATTCGTGCTAAACCCTTATCATCATGTAAACTAGAAATAATGTTTTCTCTTACACAAGAGAAGAGAACATTATAAGCATTACAAAACTGTTCAAATTGTTAAGTTATACATTATAATTAGTTTGGCAGAGCTAATACAAATCACATTTACAGACTAACAATAATAAAATTGAAGTACCAGTTAAATATCCAAAATAATTAAAGGAATCATTTTTAGCCTGGTATAATTAGCTAATTCACTTTACAAGCATTTATTAAAATGAATTCACATGTTATTATTCCATAGGTAGTTACACAATAGTGTTTATACAGGAAAAAATAATGAACCAAACTCTTTGTATCCAGCCCTCCACAATTAAAACGAAGACTCCCCAAGTAATATCAATCTAGGATAGACTAATTAAGTTTGGTTTGATAACCATTCATTTCTTCTATTGCCTCTGAGCAAATTGTTTATTAGAGAAAGTTATTTTACACAAATCAAATCAAACTGGGTAAACCATTATATTTGAAGGAAACTTTAGCCATCAGTCAATTAATCCATCATTTTCTCCAGACACTATTGTTTAACGAGCAGATCATATTATCAACAATTTAGATATCATATGATTCAATTATAACAGTAAATTTATTGACAGTTTCTCTAATACTTTTATTATGAGTAAATTTGGATTTCTCTCTACCTTTGTGAGCAAAGCAAAACCAATTTGGATATTATAGTCAAATATTAAATATAAGAGTCTCTACAAATTTTATAATGGTTTGGAAATACATTATTATTGCAAGGAAAAGTAAAACTTAATGAATTAAAACTTCTAGCAAAGTAAAATAAAATTTCAACATAAAAATTACTAAAATATTTCTTTAATATGCTGAAATATCTCTATGTGATCTTGTAAGAAAAATACATTTTAAGAATAGACTTAGGAAAATACTAATTTATACTCACAATTAGGAAAACTTGTCACTCTAACCTTGATGTTCAAGTCAGATGCCAATCGAATTTATATAAGCTATTTTTTTTTAAATTTTATTTTATTTTTAAACTTTACATAATTGTATTAGTTTTGCCAAATATCAAAATGAATCCACCACAGGTATACATGTGTTCCCCATCCTAAACCCTCCTCCCTCCTCCCTCCCCATACCATCCTTCTGGGTTGTCCCAGTGCACTAGCCCCAAGCATCCAGTATCGTGCATCCGAATTTATATAAGCTATTGACGCTATAGTTTGGACTATACCAGGACTTCCCTGGTGGCTCAGACAGTAAAGCATCTGCCTACCATGCAGGAGACCCAGGTTCAATCCCTGAGTCGAGAAGATTTCCTGGAGAAAGAAAGGGCAACCCACTCTAGTACTCTTGCTTGGAAAATCCCACAGACAGAGGAGCCTGGGAGGCTACAGTCCATGGGTCGAAAAGAGACACGACTTCACTTTCACTTTTGGCTCATTAAAGTCTAAGAATATAGGCTCCTGCTGCTGCTAAGTCGCTTCAGTCGTGTCCAACTCTGTGTGACCCCATAGACGGCAGCCCATTAGGCTCCTCTGTCCCTGGGATTCTCCAGGCAAGAATACTGGAGTGGGTTGCCATTTCCTTCTCCAATGCATGAAAGTAAAAAGGTAAAGTGAAGTCGTTCATTCGTGTCCGACTCCTAGCAACCCCATGGACTGCAGCCTACCAGGCTCCTCCGTCCATGGATTTTCCAGGCAAGAGTACTGGAGTGGGGTGCCATTGCCTTCTCCGATAGGTTCCAGAGGAGGCATTAAAGTAAAAGTGTCATAATATTCATAGACAGTATGAGAAAAAAATAACACCTTTTACACCTGCTTGGAAGACCATATTTAAGATCATAATAGAGAAGTAACATTGTTTTCTTAGTAGGCAATTCCTAAGTGTATAATTTGCTAGTTTACCTAAATTATATGAAATCTGAATCAAGCAGAACTTTTTTAATCTACGAATTTTAAAATAGACCTTTTCTATACACATTTGTATCTATAATTTTGGCTTTTAAAATCCAAAACAATTTATTAACACTTTGTTAACAGATGTCCCTAATTATTGGGATGGATTCACCAGCTCCATGGACATGAGTTTGAGCAAACTCTGGGAGACAGTGAAGGACAGGGAAGCCTGGTGTGCTGCAGTCCACGGGGTCGCAACAGTCGAACATGACTTAGCGACTTAGCGATTGAACAATAACAACAATCATTTTATGTCGCAGTTTTCTCTCACCAATCTAAGTTTAAATCTCTCAGAGGTATGGTCTATGGCTAAGATGTATTTTGTACCTCATGTAAGGGAAGCTCTAGGCTCTCTATCAAATGATAGAAGGGTAGGTGCTTGAAAGGAACTTCTGATTTGTCCTAATCCAGTTTTCTCTCACTACATACTTGGAAGAAAAGTTATGACCAACCTAGATAGCATATTGAAAAGCAGAGACATTACTTTGCCAACAAAGGTCCCTCTAGTGAAGGCTATGGTTTTTCCAGTGGTCATGTATGGATGTGAGAGTTGGACTGTGAAGAAAGCTGAGCGCCGAAGAATTGATGCTTTTGAACTGTGGTGTTGGAGAAGACTCTTGAGTGTCCCTTGGACTGCAAGGAGATCCAACCAGTCCATTCTGAAGGAGATCAGCCCTGGGATTTCTTTGGAAGGAATGATGCTAAAGCTGAAACTCCAGTACTTTGGCCACCTCATGCGAAGAGTTGACTCACTGGAAAAGACTCTGATGCTGGGAGGGATTGGGGTCAGGAGGAGAAGGGGACGACAGAGGATGAGATGGTTGGATGGCATCACTGACTCGATGGACGTGAGTTTGAGTGAACTCCAGGAGATGGTGATGGACACGGAGGCCTGGCGTGCTGCGATTCATGGGGTTGCAAAGAGTCAGACACGACTGAGCGACTGAACTGAACTGAACATACATATAAAGAAAGTGAGAATCAGAAATGTCTGATCCCATATGACATACCTAATTATTAGTACTAATTAAGACAAACCTGCTAACAATAACTTGTTTATGCAATATACATATTCCTGTTGAACAATTACAGCTGATAGTTGCTAGCCCATGTAATCTACTAGGTGACACTGAGGTAGAGTCGTTCAGTAACCAGAGGGATAACACATGGCCTATGAATTACAAAGTCCTACGTATGTCTATGCTATGCTATGCTAAGTTACTTCAGTCGTGTCCAACTCTGTGTGACCCCACAGACGGCAGCCACCAGGCTCCCCTATTCCTGGGATTCTCCAGGCAAGAACACTGGAGTGGGTTGCCATTTCCTTCTTCAATGCATGAAAGTGAAAAGTGAAAGTGAAGTCGCTCAGTCATGTCCGACTCTTAGCAACCCCATGGACTGCAGCCTACCAGGCTCCTCCATCCATGGGATTTTCCAGGCAAAAGTACCGGAGTGGGGTGCCATTTACATATGTCTACAGTTCTCAAAATGTACTCCTTAGGGGCTCAGAATGTCAGAGAGACTCTTCAGGGTCACCACAGACAGAGTAAGAACTGAGCCACTGGAACATCTGGCTCCCTGCAATCACCGTGTTCTCATTTCAGTCCCATTTGCTTCTATGTAAGATTTAAAGAACAGTTGATTATAATGCAGTTTGAAACCATTATCTTATCCTATGTATATTCCTGAAATCTTCAGAATAAAATGTTTTAAGTAAGAAAAGAGTGACTTTAGGATTTTTTTTAAGGAAGAGCAGTATTTTTATATATTTGTTTCAAAAAGATTTACTTATTCCAAAATAATTATAGGAATATCTGCATGAAAAAATTGCAGTCACTCATATGACAGAGGTCAATATTTGCACGGTACAAACTGTTTAATGCTAAGTACAGGAAAGTAGCCATCAGTCAATACATAACATCAGCTACATCTCTTTCTTGCAGTCATCCCATATTCATCCACTTGTACATCCATTAAGTACTGTCTTATTATTAGTTTATTTTAAGCAAAGTACTATATCCTCTTTTAAATACTGCAGAAAACACTTTATGTAACTATTTCTCCAAATAGCTTAATATATACTCCCTTCAAAGTACAAATTTAAGAGTAGGAATCTTTCTGTGACTTTGGTTTCCCTGACAAAATACGATGCCTCCCTCTAGAGTGGATTATTAGAATCATTAAATGGTTCTTAGAAAACATTTCGCTCTCTATAATTTTATGTTTGTGATTTATAGTTATAATTAAGAAAAGCAATGCAAAAAAGGCACTAGTTAGAATCTTTTAATCCAAAGATGACTCAAATGTGAGTGCTACTGAAGTAAAACCATTCCTGATGTTCCTGTTCATCCTCAAAGTATCAGCAATGGGAGAACTCCTTTTTGATCCAAACAACTCACGAGCATTAATTAATCATCTCTTTTACCATAGATATATCAATAATACTTAAAACAACAAATATTTTTAAGCATAGCATCTGTCTGTAATGATGTACTTCAAAAATGATTTCAATTGGGATATACAGGACTTCCTTCAACAATTAAAAATATATTCTCATATTTTAACATAAGTTTAATTATAAAGGAGAGGTGCTAGTTTGGCTTCTTTGTTTTTGGGAAATGCCATACAAAAAATATTAATGGTATTAAATTTATTATTATAAATCTTAAAATTAATAAGCCATTATTTTTAATTTCTCAAGATTTGTTCCTGACTTCGCTGAGCCACACTGGCCTTGCTGTTCTGTAAACAGAGCAAACATGCTTCTATCTTAGAATTTCTGTACTCACTGTCTTGGTGCATTTTATCACATATACCATTATGGCTAGTTCCGTACTTTCCTGAGATTTTGGCCAAAATGTCACCTCATTAGAAAGAAAGAAAAGAAAGAAAGTGAAGTCTGACTCTTTGTGACCCCATGGATTGTAGCTTGCCAGGCTCTCCGTCCATGGGACTTCCAGGCAAGATTACTGGAGTGGGTTGCCTTTTCCCTCTCCAGGGGATCTACCCAACACAGGCATCGAACCTGGGTCTCCTGCACTTCAGGCAGACTCTTTACCGTCTACTGTCCTACCAGGGAAAGGAGGCCTTCTATAAATATTCCATTTTATTAAAACAATCCCACTAGCACCCCTATCCTCCATATCTCACTTTTTCTTCTTAACACTTATTGCTTATTTTTATTGTTTATCATTATTTTTGTAATTGTTAATTTATTAGTATCTCACCAACTAGACAACAAAAAAATAATTTATTTTATTCATGCACCCCCATATTCTCCAAAATATTCTGAAGCACGTAACAAATTTAATACAACTTCAAATCTTGTTTGAAATTATATTAAGTGTAAAATGAGTCATGGGTAGATGATTTTAAAGATTTGAAACACATCTAACATCTCTAAACTTTACCTCTATTATTTCTGGAGTTTTGTCTTGCTTCTTCTCTTTGTTTTTAACATGGAAAGTGCTCCCAAGAAGTGAAAACATGAATCAATAGAAAGGCACAAAAATATTTATGTAGTTCAAAGTGGCTGTGTAATCTGGCAAGCATGGAATAAAGTCAGTCAGTTAGGAGACTTTACAATTTCTCACATTTTAAGAATGTAGTAGAGTTTAGGTGAGGCACAGTTTAGGTGAATGTCTCCTTAGCCAATTCTGAACTTTCATGCAGCATCTCTCATTTTGTTAAGACACGCTTTTAAGTGGTCTGGTTTTCTACCACTGCAACCATTGTATGTCTTAAATAAAAACTATGATTTATGAAGAGATAGTAATTACAGCATTATAGGCATAAGAGCAGTGCCTCAATGGCTGTAAGAATATTGTAACCTGAGAGCAGTTAGCTCTCTTGAAAGAATATGTTGTCTTTTCTAACTCTGAAGGTAGTTATTATTGCTTCAGTTAAGACTTTATATATATATACAGCCCTTTATAATGATGAATATATTTATACCAGCTTTTTTTGTTTTATATTATAATTTGCTATTTAGATTGTCACAGTGCCAAAGCACAATGAAGCTGAGATCAGAAAGCCACTCTGCACTGAGCAGAGCTTTCAATCCAAGCAATGATCTTAGCTCAAAAGTCAATGCACTGGGCTTTTTATTGTTCTAAATAATGCTCTCAATGTTATAACTCATAAACAAGATTCAACAGAGAGAGGATGAACATATGCACAATTTAACTAACAAGTTTTAGTGTCGTGGGATTTTTTTCCTTTAATACAGAGGCAATATATTTCTTCCATTTCCCTCTTTGAGACATCAAAAGTCTTTTACAATCAGGCCCCAGGCAATTGTTCCGTATTTTACCTCTCTTCATGGCTTAGAATATTGTTGCATTCATACATTTATTATTTCAACTGAAGAGCCAGAAGACTGTTGACCTATTCACACTGTTAATATATAGAGTACTGAAAAATAGCCTGAAGTTTAAAGGTATTACCCACCCACAAAAACGTCAAGCTTAGCAGCAGTAAAGTGTCTAATCTCACAAGTGGCAAAATACAGATTCCAAATCCAGCCCTGAGCACTGAAAGTGCATTAGACCACAGACTTCGAAAAGATACATTTGGAAAAAAAAACTTTACAAAATGTTTAACAACTATGATTCATGTAGCATATAAACAATAACATAAGCATAACAAATATATTTGACCTTTAAAGTAATAAAAAATGCAAAAAGAGTCTCCAGTTTTCTATTACTGCTAAGTTTATTTTCCTCATAAGTTTCATCCATTTATTGTACAATAATCCCTCATTACTATAGCACAATAATGCATAGTGTATATCCACCTATAGTTGTCTTGTGTCTATTTAGTTTTATAGCAAGCAAGCAATTTGAGAATATGGTAATAAAGCCTCAATCACAGTAATGATGTATGATGGGCTGTAATTTCTCTGTGCTAATGGGTTACAAACAATATTACAGTGATGACGGGAATCTCATTGATTCATTATATGACTGCAATAATATCAAAATGACTTAATATAGATCACTATTAAGTCATGCACATGCTACTAACAACCTCTATATTTCACTGTATAGATATATAGGGAAATAAAATTAATACTAGTCTTTCTGTGTAAAAGTTCACACAGCACAAAACATTTTGTGTTACATACCCTAAATCAACGTTTAAAGTTGGAATTACTGCATTGAACTGGTTCTTTGAAAAGAAAACCATTGATTTTAATCTGCTTGAAGCAATCAATTACTCCCTGTCCTCTTTATTCCAAACTGTAATGAAAACTAAACTGCGTTGTCTTGAAAACTAAATGTGAAGATGATCATAAACAGAATTTAAACTCCATGGATTATTCATATCTACCCATTTAGATTTGCCATTTCCATTATGAGTACATTTGCCATGAGCATTTAATGGACATCTAAAAGGGAATTCATTAAAGCAGGAGCTGTTGGCAGCACTTATGGGCTTCAGACTGCTTTATGCTTGCCTTTAATAGCTCACTATTATAAAAGTGATATATTGTGTTCATCCCATTAGTAGTTTGCAGAAAGGTCTGCAAGAGATAACAAACCCTTCTGAATATTTTCAGAACTAAAAGTAAATCATAGTTTGTTTGTTTGAAGTATCATATTCTAACAATATACAAATCCAGAGTCTACTAAATTTGGCTGTTTCAAGCCAAATATGATTTTAGCAACCACTGACATTTTATGAAGCAGGCACCACCTATCTGAAATATTCTCTGGTTATTATTATGAGATACTAGTAGCTGACAAGCAATCCAATCAATTACTTGAAGGTACAGTAGAAATAATAGTAAAATATATATTTCTATGAGTTAATAGCAAGATATCACCAAAAGAAAAGCCAGATAGAACATGTGTATATAATTGCATTCTGCCACTCTTAGGAGGGACGAAAGGACTGTTTTTGGCATCTTGGATGTAGTAAAAGGGTTTCTTAGAAGAAAGACATTCATTGGCTTTGCTTGTTTTGTTTGTTTTTGTTTTTTGGCCCTACACAGGACACAGAAAATGGAAACAAAGAAACACAAAACATAATTTTAACATAAAATGTGAGTAATGCAATCAGATCTTGACTGGGAAGGGAGAATGAGGAAAAGAACCCCGATTTCAGTATGTAATCTTTATAATGCTTAGGTCTAAGATATTTTTATTTCAAATTTAACGTACTTTACTTAAAAGATAACTTGAAGCTTATGGTGGAGTCTAGCATGTCTTTTTCTCAGAAACGGCAGAATAACCCTATCAATAATGCATGGAAGAGTTCAAAAGTCACATATATGGTTTTGGAATTCATCAATTACTTATTTTTCATAGCAAGTCTGCCTTTCTGACTTTGTCTTGCTTATAAATGGGAAACTGGCTAACATGTGCCTTATTACACAAACCAAGTGTTTCTGAAATACGTTAACTGGTGTAGATAATGGAAACACTATCACAGGTAATCTAAATATATACACTTAATTCTTTAAATCTCTGTGTAGATAATTAAGAGTTGATCCTACTATGATATTTTGAGGACTAAAAAATCTAATCTTTTAAATCTCTAAATTTCAGATCATTTATTAAAACATGTTACAATGATTTCACTGCTATAAAAGTGAAAATGTCTAAAATTTACATATTCATCTACATAAAAAATTACTGGTGACAGAAGAGAGTATCAGAAGGATAAACATAGGAGATATTCAAGTTTGCTTATGTCTTCAAAATTATAATCCCACAACAACACAGTTCATTACCCCAGCCCAAGAGCATGATGAGAAATCTGTGCTACTTTCTAAGCCTTTGAAATACGGCCACTGAATTCATTACAATGCAGATTCTAATATTTAATAAATATTTTAATGTGCATGACATTCCTGGGTAAGCAATGTAATTCAGACTTCTAAACATGTAAGCTACTTTACAGATTTGTATCTGTACAGATTTATATGCTTGGGTAAGGACATGTTCACAGACTCATATAGTGTGCATACAGGAACCTAATCATATTAAAATAGTTATGATCTAGTGGGAAATAACTTTCTATTACAGTCTGAAGCAGAGTTAAATAAATATCTTTCCTATTCAAGAGAAAGTATCTTTGAAATATTTTTTAGTACCAAATGAACATTTTCAGTTTTTCTATACATGTTACATTAAACATAAGGGAATTAAAAAACAGGATCTATATTCAACAAATTCTGTGTCTAAGTCCATACTAATTTAATTGCACTGATATAGAATCAAGTAAACAACTACTTTATTTTGGTTCTAGTGGTAAAATATCAGGTGATTTCAAATAATAAACACTTGAAAAAGTTGCTTTCCAAGCCAAAACAAGTTCTCTTGCTCAGAACTAATACTGACATTTTTGAATAATAAACACCAAAAAAAAAAAAAAAATGCATCTCTAAAAGCCAATACTAAAGTGGAAAATACAACCTTAGCTCTATGGTTGGCAAAATTTCAGAAAGAAAGACAACTGCTTTTTCCCATAAGTAGAAGTCATTCTTTACTATAGCAAACTTAAGTATATTAACTTGACTGAAGTATATTAACTTTGGTTCACAACTTATGAGTCATCTGGAGAATTAGCCAATGGAAGGAAATAAAAGCCCAATTTATTCCTATCTATGTGTTGGCAAATGGCAGAGACAAAGTATATCAGAGCAGAACTACTTTTGTTTTCCTCACAATTAAATGCATACACTGTCATTATCAAGATGAAACAAATTAAAGTTTTATAAGATTGATAACTAATTTATTATGGTATACAAAGGATCACCTATAAAGCAAATTACATGTAATGTACAACTGCATTTTAAAGGATAGATTATCAATGTCAGAATATAGGTAAGATTTTTCTCCAATTGAAAAAAGCTTTTGAAAAATAAGTCGTCTTGAAAATAGTCCCATAGCCACAGACCTAATTCACCTAACTTAAAAGGATAGCATCAAAGTATAAAGGCAGACTTCAAATAGCTAAGATGACTTGCTTGAGGAGCAATCATAAATTTCCTCTTATAACTAGCTTATGGAAATTGGGTACAGAACAATTTTGTTGTCTAATCTTGTCTAATCATTGTGACATTAGATAATATCCAGAGCATTCAGAGTGCTATGGCCATAGACTCACTGTGACATTAAATAAATGAATCCATGGCAAACCAACAAGGACCTTCATGATGACCATGCATGTAAATATTATTAGCTCTAATATTCTGAATCTACCTTTGATTTCAAGACGTCTACAAACACAGCTGCTGCTGCTGCTGCTAAGTCGCTTCAGTCGTGTCCAACTCTGTGCGACCCCATAGATGGCAGGCCACCAGGCTCCCCCGTCCCTGGGATTCTGCAGGCAAGAACACTGGAGTGGGTTGCCATTTCCTTCTCCAGTGCATGAAAGTGAAAAGGGAAAGTGAAGTTGCTCAGTCATATCCGACTCTTCACGACCCCATGGACTGCAGTCTACCAGGCTCCTCCATCTCTGGGATTTTCCAGGCAAGAATACAGGTGTGGGGTGCCATTGCCTTCTCCGACAAACACAGTTAAAACCTATTAAAACTAAAAGGGTACAAGATTATATCTGCTTGATTGATTTTAAGTTGCTCTAAACTCTTACAGGGGATTTTCTGGTGGCTCAAGTAAAGAACCTGCCTGCAATGTGGGAGACCTGGGTTCGATCTGTGGGTTGGGAAGATATGCTGGAGAAGGAAATGGCAACCCACTCCAGTATTCTTATTTGGAAAATTTCATGGACAGAAGAGCCTGGTGGGCTATAGTCCACGAGGTCACAAAAAGTCAGACACAACTGAGCAACTGAACACTTTTACTTTCAAACTCTTACAAGTTCAACAAAAATAAAAACAAGTATCAGCACCAAAATTGTAACTATAAATACCTATCTATCTATCTGTTTCAATGTCTTTCTCTCTTACCATAGACACATACTCCTTTCAAGATTTCTAGAATTTAAAATGAATACATATGCTGGAATGATTACATTATTTAGCAAAGAGAATTTTTAAATGATGTGATCAATCATTAATAGTTTATGTGGGTTCTAGAATGAGTGGATAGAGGAATTGCATCTCTCTCTGGGGACTATGAAGCTTTAGAAAACGACGGCCGACTGATACTGTGTGATTCATGCCTGAGTGTGACTTACCTGACCAGAAAAGAAACTGGCTTAACATTGAGACTGACTTGCCCTCACCTGGACCCTTAGAGTGGTTCAGATGATGATGGATCAGATCGTTCTCAAGGAGGAGGAAACCCGAGTTGGACAGGTTTGCCACAAGCCCTTCACAGGAAGATGTCAGTCTTCTGTGCAAGACAAAAAAGAAAAGAAAAAAAAGGTACAGTGGCAGTGGATGAATTCTCCTTTCTTAGGAGAGGAAAAAAAAAGTCAGGTATGCATATTCTCTATTTAGCTACCTCGTTTCTGTACACAAGGCAAAGAAAGTCTCTGCAGAAGCTGGGAGAGACAAACATATCAAAAGTCTAAATTTTTGGAATGGCTATTCGAGTAATAAAGATGCTAGTTACTACTGATCATTTTCATGGTCATGTTGAGTTTGATTTTGGGAAGATTAATGATCAAAAGTTTGTTCTTGTGGGCAAAGTACTTAGTCCTAGAATATTTCTTTTTAAAAATGCTTTTTGTTGTTTGGTTGCTAAGTTGTGTCCAACTCTTTTGCGACCCCACGGGCTGCAACCACCCAGGTCTCTCTGTCCGCGGACTTCCCAGGCAAGAATATTGGAATGGGTTGCATTTCCTTCTCCAGGGGATCTTCCTGACCCAGGGACTAAACCCACATTTTCTGCATTGGCAGGTGGGTTCTTAACCACTGAGCCACAAAGGAAGTCCCTAAAAATGCTTAGGAGTAGATAAGAAAGATGTCAACAATGAGGTGTCAATCCAAATGATTAAATTACCTTTAGATATTATATTCTAATGGTGATTTAAAAGAAAATAGCTTTCTAGAGTTCAAATTATCTGGCATTCCAAAGACCAGGATTTGATATGTCTCTAACATGTATGGATGTGAGAGTTGGACTGTGAAGAAAGCTGAGCGCCGAAGAATTGATGCTTTTGAACTGTGGTGTTGGAGAAGACTCTTGAGAGTCCCTTGGACTGCAAAGAGATCCAACCAGTCCATTTTAAAGGAGATCAGCCCTGGGATTTCTTTGGAAGGAATGATGCTAAAGCTGAAACTCCAGTACTTTGGCCACCTCATGCGAAGAGTTGACTTATTGGAAAAGATTCTGGTGCTGGGAGGGATTGGGGGCAGGAGGAGAAGGGGATGGCAGAGGATGAGATGGTTGGATGGCATCAACGATTCAATGGACATGAGTTTGAGTGAACTCCGGGAGATAGTGACGGACAGGGAGGCCTGGTGTGCTGCAATTCATGGGGTCACAAAGAGACGGACACGACTGAGCGACTAAACTGAACTGAACATGTTCCAATTAGGTTTTCCATAGGTATAAAAATCTTTATTGAAGTTTTCAAAAAAGAATTCTAAAAATACTGTTTTTTTTCCTCCAAAACTAATGATTTACTTCTTTTAAGAATCTATAGTTAGAAATATCATGTTAGTCTTTTTTATAGATATAAAAAATTTTATTTTAGATAATTAGCAAACTCAGGATTTTACATCTATTTTGCCCTACTAAACACAGTAAATTTTTATTTTTTATTTACAAAAGTTTAGTATTTTTCCCATATATATCTATAATATATGCACCATATATGTATGTACCGTATACATAATATATGTAGCATATATGTCTAATAATAATTTAACTATCTTTCTTCATGGGAAACTCTAGAATTTCAATATTCTCCATGTATGGATATCACTTAGGTTTTATTTTAATGAAATTAATATGTAAAAAATTTCATTTCACATGAAGGAAATGATATGGTGAGATGATACAGAAGCTAATTAATGCTACCTTAATAAAGTACTCAGAATAAGACTGTTTGTAAAAGTTCAATAGCTACTATAAAAATCTAATAGATTAACTAATTAATAGCTGATAAATTTATACGAAATAAAAATCCCTTCCTCAATTCTAGTTCTCACCTCCCATTCTATAAAACAAACAGGAATTACTTAGTAGGTCTAGTAGTCTATACTTCTATATAGTTCAAAAGGTTGATATCTGTAATGAAAATCACTATATGAAGCTACAAAGTTTAGGATTTAAACTTAAGTGTGAAAGAAATTATTATGAAGCAAGGCTTGATGACTAAAACATTATTATTATTAGTCATAATATGATCTTACTGGGATTAGTTCAAATGCTTTAGATTCATTTTTATTTCAGATTCCAAAGGGTTTTTTCTGCTTTTTAATGTTTTATTTAAAAAATCCTTTATTAAAGTACAGTTGATTTACAAAGTCATGTTAGTTTCAGGTGTACAGCAGTGATTCAGCTACATATATATATATATATATATATATATATATTCTTTTTTAGATTCTTTTCCTTTATAGGTTATTACAAAGTATTGAGTATATTTCCCTGTGCAATACAGTAGGTCCTTGTCGGTTATCTATTTAATGAATACTAGTGGTGTATGTACTAATCCCAACCTACTAATTTATCCCTCCCTCCCTTTCCCCTTTGGTAACCATACATTTGTTTTCTATGTCTGTGGGTCTATTTCTGTTTTGTAAATACGCTATTTGTATATTGTTTCTTAGATCCCATAAATAATTGATGTGATTTTTGTTTTTCTCTGTTATAGACTCATACTGAATGTACAAACAGATGAGTTTTTTTATAAAGGGAATTTTTAAAACATAGAAAATTCCAGAAAAGAGGTACAGTATTTTACAGATGCTTGCTAATCTAAGAAGTACCTGTATTTTCACAATTATCCTGCAAATATTAACTAATAATGAATATATGAGCTAGTATGTATAGATACTAACTTGAATCTCTTAGGAGTAAAAGGGAAAAATCAGTTGGAGGCCTGTGATAAAGTTAGAAATTGCAGTTTTCCCAGTAATAATCTGGAGATTACAACACAAAGTGTAAGAATATAACAGCCTCTAGAGAAAGATTAATTGGGTTTGAATCATGGCTCTTCCACGTACTAGCTGTATGACTCTTGGCAAGTGAAGTAGCCCTCATGAGCCTCAATTTCCCCACATAAAATTAGGATAAGGCTAAAGACATTGTAGGGTTGCTGTGAGGGTTAAAGTAAGATTGTACATGTAGCACAGTGAGTAGCAAGCACGTGGAAGTTGCTCAATAAATGGTAACTATTATCATTATTCTTTACTAAATTTTTCTCAAGGAATTTAATAGCCTCCCAAAGAGAAATTATGTATTTCAGGGGGTTTGTGATAACTGAAATATACTATACACTCATTTATTATTTCATTTCATTCCACAAACACTGACTGTCAGAAAATATGCCTGGTGCTGGGGACACAATGGTGAACAAGACAGATACATAATTACATTAATTATATTGATAGTTGTGAATAATCACAATATGATAAGTGCTTTGAAGACTAAAGACTAAATAATATGACTTCATACAACTGGACGCCCTAAGATAGGAAGCAAGGCCATCCACCAAAAACAGTATAGGAATTAGTGAGCCAAAAAAAAGAGAAAGATCATTTCATGTAGAAGAAACAATACTTGCAGAGGCCCTGGTAAAGTATTTGAAGAATTCAGGAACTGAGAATGTACCTAAAGAAAAGGAAAAAAAAAAAAAAAAAAAAAGGGCATAGGATAGGGCTGGAGAGGGAGACAAAAGAGTTTCTTCAGCAGATGCTATACCATGGAAAAGACATGGTCTTTATCCAAACAGCAATGGGAATCACTCATTTTCACTGTAAAACAATCACTTTAGCTGTGATCTGTGATAAACAATTTTGAGAGGTGCAAGAATGGATATGGGCAGACTTATAGGCCAACTACTCAGCTTTGTCACTGTTGTCCAAAAGGACCTACAGACAACACATAAAGGAATAGGTGTGGCTGTTTGCCAATAAAGCTTTATTTACAAAACATGCAGTGGCCCTCAGACCACAGTATGACAATTCTTTTATCAGTCAAGTTTCACATCAAATATTGATGACCTCAATAAGGTCTTTCATGACCTTTCAATTTAGACTCTTCTTTCCATCTCTCTATCATACCAGCCTGCATGACTATTTTCACAGCACTTAAATTATCTTTTGGATTTGCTTAGTTGTTTATTTCTCTCTGCTTTCTCTGGATTGTAAGTTTCATGAAAATAGAGACCAAGACTGTACAGTTCATGTTTTAAAATCTCTAGTATTCAAAGCAGAGATGTTGTTCTCAATAATTCAATGAACATTTATTTTTTATTTTCTTGGTCTTTCACCTATGATGCAGTAACACACACCCTGCTCACCTTTCTACCTTAAGCAACAAGAGAATTGGATACAATATAGTAAGCAACGGTTTTGAGAAAATGGAAAACAGGCATGCAGGACTGAGATTTCTATAAGAAGGAAACAAACGAGGTAAATATTCTGGACTGTAGAGAAGGAGGGTGTACCCTAAGTATAGTATAGCATTCTCACTGAGTTTAGGAGACAAATATAAGAATTCAGAACCTGAGGTAACCTGAACTTTCAAGGCAGACTTCCAGAAGGAGTTTCAGAATGTTTACAGACTTTATGTCAGAGACCACAATAGCCAGAAGACAATGAAACATATTTTTAAAATGATGTCAAACCAGAATTCTATATCCAGTAAAAATATCTTTCAAAGGCAAAAGCAAAAAAGAATATTTCAACCAAAAGAAAAGCTGAGAGAATTAGTTTCCACCAGACTTGAGCTATAAGAAATGTTAACCAAAAAAGAAAAAGTTTTCATATGGAAAATAAAGATACCATAAAGAAATCTATAACTACACACAAAAAATGAAGTAACAAATAGCATATGTAGGTACATGTAAAAACTTTCCCCTTCATTCTTCAATTCCTCTAAAAGACAACTGACAACTAAAAACCAATAACAATGTATTGAGAGGTTTATAAAACGTAGAAGTTAAATCTATGAAAACGAGATTTTCATAAAGAACAGAGATTCAAAATATAAGAATATTGTTATAAAGTTCTTATATAACATATGAAGGGCTATAATATCATTTCAGAGTAGAAAAGTTGGAGATGCATTTTATAAACCACAGGAAAAACTGTTAACAAATAAACAAAGAAGTACAGCTAACACACCAACAGTAAAGATAAAGTGGAATAATTAAAAATAATCTAAAACTGTTGGGAAAGGGGAAGAAACAAATAAAAGATGGGACAAATAGAAAACAAACAACAAGATGGCTGCAATATCAATAAATATATTAAAGAGAAATGGTCTAAACTAGGGTCAGTGATCTACAGACCAGAGGCCAAGTCCAGCTTGCCATCTATTGTTTCATGTGAGCTAGGAATGGCATTTACACTTATAAATGGTTGAAAAACATTTTTATTAATAGTATTTCATGACACATGACAATTTTTTAAAATACTAATTTCAATCTTCACAAACAGCTTTACTGGAACACAACCATGTCAAATCATTTATATACTGCCTATGGCTGCTTTTGCACTAAATAACATAGTGGAGTAGTTGTGACACAAATTCCCTTCAAGGCCTGAAATATTTACTGTCTGGTGCCTTACAGAAAAGGTTTACTGATATCTAGTCTAAATGTATCATTATAATGCAATGATTGTGTGACAGGATACTGTCTGTGAGAAAATCACTTTAAATATAAAGAAGTAAGTAGATTAAAAGAAAAAAAAAAGCTGAAAAAAGAAAACCCAGGACTTCTGCCAAAGTTATAGGGATTATATTTACCTTCCTACCTGAAATAACTAAAAATCCAGACAATTTAAACATATGGAACAATAACTTTCAAGATATTAGAGTCAGGAAACAAAAAACAGGGATCCCTGGGGCTGGCCCAGGGAGGTGGAAGCTTGGTGAAACCCAGAAGACTCCTCAATTTGAAGGAGAAAATCATAGTCCAGAGCCGAGAGCAGCTATAGTTTGCAGGAAAGAGTACTGGAAAAGAAAAAATTATAAAGAGAGAGAATTTCAGAGATATATAGAGGACTGAATCTTCAGCGGAGTACTTATCAATCCTTACATGCATTTGAGGAAACTATCTAATGTAAAAAGAAAAAAAAGCACTTAAAAGGACTAGAGAGAACAGTACTTTGGGTTCACAGAGGGCCACCAAATATTTCCTGTACTCAATAGCCACAGTTGAAAACTTTATAATTCATGGCACATTGAGCAGAATACTCAGAAAGCTTTTGTTTTAGCACTGAGGCAAAATTTGTCCTCGACAACCTTCTTTTCTGACTCCACAGAGCAAAGCTTAAAAGCAATATCTGAAAGAATCACATTGTTTCCAAGTACTTTAATTGCTTCCCAGAACAAAACCCAAGAGTATTCATTGAAATACAAAAAAAAAAAAAAATTGGCCATGCAATTAAAAATTATTAGGAATGTAAACAAGAAAATTCTATAAATGACAGAATCAGCAAAGACAAAGTGTGTTATGATAACATGAACTCCGTATGTTCAAAGAGATAAAGATGTTAAGTAGAGACAAAAAAAATACACAAAGGGCCCAACCCAGACAGAGAAGAAGACTGAAATGTCTAAGCTGAAAAATACACTGGCTGTGATTAATAACAGATCAGACATTGTCGAAGGAAATATTAGTAAACTTGAAGACAGTAACAGAAATCATTCAAAATAAAATAGAGGGATAAAAGACATCAGTCAAAGCTGTTGGGCAACTTTTGGGAACTCTAAGTTCCCAAAAGAGAGAAAGGGGAGAGACAGAAAAATATATCTGAAGAAATAAAAGCTAAAAGTTTTCCCAATTCTAAAAAAATTAAAACTTCACAAGTTTAAGATGCTCAATAAATCCCCAAAAACATGAAGAAACAACAGCAAGGCACATAATAATCAAACCAGTGATAAAGATAAAATCTTAAAAGAAGGCAGAGAAAAAGGGCATTGCATACACAGAATAGAGAAAAGGATCACAAATTATTCCTTACTACAAACACAACTGAGATGGCAGTGGTACAACTTCAATGTATTAAAAATAAAAAACTATCAACCTAAAATGATACCTCCAGTGGAAATACCTTTCAAAACAGAAAACAAATAAATGCTTTTTCAAAAATACAAAGAGCTAAAAGAATCTGTAATCATGATTTCTGTGCTACATAAACTTTTATGAGAAATCTTTCAAACAAAAAGAAAACGATGTCACATGGAAATCTGGATTAACACAAAGAAATCAAAAGCACTGAAAACGGCAACTACATGGATAAATACAGAAGACTTTTTTCTTATTATTTAAATCTCTTTAAAAGATAATTTATTGGTTAAAGCAAAGATAATATTGAGGTATTGTGGGGCTTGTAATTTAAGCAGAGGTAAAATGTACGGCAGGGCTTTCCTGGTGGCTCAGTGTAAAGAATCGCCTGCTAATGCAGGGGGTACAGGCTCGATCCCTGGGTTGGAAAGATCCCTGAAGAAGGAAATGGCAACCAACTCCAGTATTCCTGTCTGGGAAATTTCCTGGACAGAGGATCCTGGAGGGCTACAGTCCACAGGGTTGCAGAAGAGTTGAACTGACTTAGCAAGTAAACAACACCAAAACTCTATGACAAACAGCACAAGGCCAAAAGGGGGAGAATGCAAGTACACTGTTGTGTGATAGAACCTGAACGGGGATTACAATGACTAAAGTGTATACTATGTGTACTGTAAAGCCCCAATGAATTACTATCAATAAACAGAAGTTATAGCTAACAAGTCAAAAAAGGAGATAACATGGAATAATAAAAAAGGACTCAATCCAAAACAAGGCCAAAAGAGTAAAACAAAGAAAAAACAAAAGGGGTGAAAAAAATCAGTTGAAGCAAACAGGAAAAACAGCAAGATAACTCAGTAAATCCAAACACATCAACAGTTACATTAAATGTAAATGGTCTTACTATCTGGGATTAAAAAAAAATTGAACCATATGCTCCCTACAATCCTATTTATATATAAATAAAGACATCATTGTTGTTCTTCAGTTGCTAAGTTGTGTCCCACTCTTTGTGAACCCATGAACTACAGCACATCAGGCTTCCCTGTCCTTCACTATCTCCTGGAGTTTGCTCAAACTCATGTCCACTGAGTCAGTGATGGCATTCAACCATCTCATCCTCTGTTGCCCTCTTCTGTTGCCCTCAGTCTTTATTAGTATCAAGGTCCTTCCCAATGACTCGGCTCTTTGCATCAGGTGGCCAAAGTATTGGTAGCTTCAGCTTGAGCATCAGTTCTTTCAATGAATATTTAGGCTTAAATTTCCTCTAGGATTGACTGGTTTGATCTCCCTGCTGTCCAGGGGACTCTCAAGAGTCTTCTCTAACACCACAGTTGGAAGCATCAATTCTTGAGCATTCAGCTTTCTTTATAGTCCAACTTTCACATCCATACATGAATACTGGAAAAACCATAGCTTTGACTAGATGGACTTTTGTTGGCAAAGTAATGTCTTTGCTCTTTAATGTTCTTTAGGTTTTTCATAGCTTTTCTTCCAAGAAGCAAACGCCTTTTGATTTTGTGGCTGCAGTCACCGTCCACAGTGATTTTGGAGGCCAAGAAAATAAAATCTGTCACTGTTTCCACTTTTCCCCCATCAATTTGGCATGAGGTGACGGGACTGGATGCCATGATCTTAGTTTTTTGAATGTTGAATTTCAAACCAGCTTTTTCACTCTCTTCTTTCACCTTCATCAAGAGGCTCTTTGGTTCCTCTTCGCTTTCTGCCATAAAGGTGGTGTCATCTGCATATCTGAGGTTGTTGATTTTTCTCCCAACAATCTTGATTCCACCTTGTGCTTCATCCAGGCTGGCATTTCACCTAATATTCTCTGTATGTAAGTTAAATAAGCAGATTGACATACTCCTTTCCCAATTTTGAATCAATCCTTTATTCTATGTCCAGTTCTAACTGTTGCTTCTTGTCCTGCTACAGATTTTTCAGGAGGCAGGTCAGGTGGTCTGGTATTCCCATCTCTTTAAGAATTTTCCACGGTTTGTTGTGATCCACACAGTCAAAGGCTTTAGCGTACTCAATGAAGCAAAAGTGAATGCTCTATCTGGAATTACCTTGCTTTTTCTATGATCCAGCAGATGTTGGCAATTTGATTTCTGGTTCTAGTGGCTCTTCTAAATCCAGCTTGTACATTGTGAAGTTCTCAGTTCACGTACTACTGAAGCCTACTTGAAACAGCACGAACCTAATCTTGCTAGCATGTGAAATGAGTATAGTTGCATGTTAGTTTGAATTCTTTGGCATTGCTTTTCTTTCCTCTATTCAAATAAAGACATAGTAAGGTTAAAAGTAAAAGAATAGTATTAGTAATCAAAAGAAAGTGAAAGTAACAATATTAATATCAAACTAATTAGATTTCAAAACAAAGAATATTTCAATGAACAAAGAGGTCAATAATGAAAAAGGGGTAGTCAATTCATTAATACAACATTACAATTCTAGAAGTTTACAGACTAAATAACAGAATTTCAAAATACATGAAGCCAAAACAGATAGAACTGTAAGAGGAAACAGATATTATGCCAGAGATTTCAACACTTCTCTCTCAATAACCAATAAAACCAAGGAACCAGAAAACCAGGAAGAATATAGAAAATCTTAATATTATTAAAATGTTAGTTTCCTTTGAAAAGATCTATACGTGTTATGTAACTGCAATAGTCTAGTATTTTTTACAATGATAGATAAGCTGATTGTAAAATTTGTAAAGAGAGACAAAAACCAGAACAGCCAAGGTAATTTTTTTTAAAGAATATAAAATTTAGAGTACTTACACCATATGATTTTAAGACAATAAAAATAACAGTAATCAAAACACTATAATAATGGCATATAATAGTCTTACAGATCACCACAGGACAGAATAGAGATTTCAGAAATAGATGTTACACATATTTTTAGTTTTCTAAAGGGGACAGGAAAATTAGTTTTTCTACTAAGGGAACAAGATTATTCAATGGAAGAAAAGGACAGTCTTTTCAGCAACTGGTGCTGAAATGATCTAATGTCCACATGGGGGAAACAAATGAATCACTATCTCACATCACAGACAAAAATTAACTTAAAATGGATCAGAGATACAAATGCAAAAAACTAAAAATATAGTACTTCTAAAAGAAGACACAGGAGAAAAGAGTTGTGACCTTGCAAAGGTAAAGATTTCTTAGGACACAAAAAGAAACAAAAAATAAAAAAAAGAAAGATAGACTGAACTTCACCAGAGTTAAAAAATTTTATTCTTCAAAGAACACCATTAAGAAAATAAATAGTAAATCACAAACACAAATCACAGATAGGAAGAAAATGCAATAAATACATCTGACAAAGGACTGGAATACAGAATTTATACCAGCTATCAGGGAAGCCACACAGAATTTATAAAGAACCCTGTGAAGTTCCAGATGTTCAAGCTAGTTTTAGAAAAGGCAGAGGTACCAGAGATCAAATTGCCAACATCCGCTGGATCATGGAAAAAGCAAGAGAGTTCCAGAACATCTATTTCTGCTTTATTGACTATGCCAAAGCCTTTGACTATGTGGATCACAATAAACTGTGGAAAATTCTTAAAGAGATGGGAATACCAGACCACCTGACCTCACTCTTGAGAAACCTGTATGCAGGTCAGGAAGCAACAGTTAGAACTGGACATGGAACAGCAGACTGGTTCCAAATAGGAAAAGAAGTATGTCAAGGCTGTATATTGTCACCCTGCTTATTTAACTTCTATGCAGAGTACATCATGAGAAACGCTGGGCTGGAGGAAGCACAAGCTGGCATCAAGATTGCTGGGAGAAATATCAATAACCTCAGATATGCAGATGACACCACCCTTATGGCAGAAAGTGAAGAAGAACTAAAGAGCCTCTTGATGAAAGTGAAAGAGGAGAGCAGAAAAGTTGGCTTAAAGCTCAACATTCAGAAAACTAAGATCATGGCATCCAGTCCCATTACTTCATGGCAGATAGATGGGGAAACAGCGGAAGCAGTGGCTGACTTTATTTTTCTGGGCTCCAAAATCACTGCAGATGGTGACTGAGCCATGAAATTAAAAGAAGCTTACTCCTTGGAAGGAAAGTTATGACTAACCTAGACAGCATATTAAAAAGCAGAGATATTACTTTGCCAACAAAGATCTGTCTAGTCAAGGCTATGGTTTTTCCAGTGGTCATGTATGGATGTGAGAGTTGGACTATAAAGAAAGCTGAGCACAGAAGAATTGATGCTTTTGAACTGTGGTGTTGGAGAAGACTCTTGAGAGTCCCTTGGACTGCAAAGAGATCCAACTAGTCTATCCTAAAGGAGATCAGTCCTGGATGTTCACTGGAAGGACTGATGTTGAAGCTGAAACCCCAATACTTTGGCCATCTGATGCAAAGAGCTGAATCACTGGAAAAGACCCTGATGCTGGGAAAGATTGAGGGCAGGAGGAGAAGGGGACGACAGAGGATGAGATGGTCGGATGGCATCATTGACTCGATGGACATAAGTTTAGGTGGACTCCAGGAGTTGGTGATGGACAGGGAGGCCTAGCGTGCTGTGGTTCATGGGGTTGCAAAGAGTCGGACACGACTGAGCGACTGAACTGAACTGATAATAAAAAATAAATATCTCAAATAGATATATGCAAAAGAGGTAAACAAATACTTTACAAAGTGAGATACATGAAAGGCCAACAAGTCCATGAAAAGATGCTCCAAATCATTAGCCATTAGGAAAATACAAATTACTACCATAGTAAAATCTCACCATACATTACAATGACTAAAATTTAAAAGGTTGACAATACCAGATTGACTATGTTGGCAAAGATGTGGAGTAAATAGGATATTTACAAGGTAAGTGAAGGTAGGCCAAAACACTCTTAATGAACAATTGGTATCTGCAGAAAAATCTTGGAAACTTTGCTGTTTCTATCATTTTATCTATTTGCTCCACAATTCACTGTTGGTCTAACATGCTCTTTTTGCAAATATTCTACTAAGAACTATATTTCTTCAGTTATGCAATATTCTTGGCAATATTATTTAAACAAATCTAAGGCAATAATACGGAAAAGGCAATTGCACCCCACTCCAGTACTCTTGCCTGGAAAATCCCATGGACGGAGGAGCCTGGTAGGCTGCAGTCCATGGGGTCCCTAAGAGTTGGACACGACTGAGCAACTTCACTTTCACTTTTCACTTTCATGCATTGGAGAAGGAAATGGCAACCCACTCCAGTGTTCTTGCATGGAGAATCCCAGGGACGGGGGAGCCTGGTAGGCTGCCGTCTATGGGGTCACAGAGAGTCGGACACGACTGAAGTGACAGCATAGAACAGCATAAGGCAATAATAAGAAATATACAAATTACAGGACTTTCTAAAAAACAGCTGGCTGGAAGTTATCAAAAATGTCAATATCATGAAAAAAGATGGTAGAAAGATTTTATGTTAAAGAGAAATAAGGAAATTCAATATATGATCATTATTTCTAGCATTAAAAAATTTATTAATATATAGGAAATTATTGGGACAACTGGAAAAACTTAAAATATGGACCATATATTAAATAATGTTCTTGTGATGTTCAAATATATTTTGACTGTTATAATGATATTTTTATATATAAGAACATTTGTGTTCTTAGGAGATACCTGAAAAGTATTCTTAAGGGTTAATCATCATGATGTGTGTAATATTCAAATGGTTCAGCAAAACACCTATATGTAATACATACGTGTAAATGTATTATATGGAAAGAATGAGAGATGAAACAAACGTGACAAAGTGTATGGTACAGAGGTACCTGTTACAGTATCCTTAAAACTTTTTTGTAGATTTGAAATTTTTTAATGTGCAATTAAAAAATAATTTTCCATAATTATCATGAAAAAAATCTGTTGAAATTAAATTCCTTCTTGATGAATTATATAAAAAGAAACAGGAGTCTAACTGCCTATTAGAACAGTAGTAAGGGAGACAACAGAGGCCATAATCTGTACTAAGTAGCTATCCTAATACAACACCCTGGTCATTTCTGATTACAAACTGGATAATAATATCAACAGTTATTCACATTCCTATGTAGCGGCAAATAAAAGAAACAAACATAAGCAGTATATTATCTATTATTTGAATTAACTTTAAACTGATTAAACTCTTTTCTTTCAGGTATAGTAATTGATATGAAGTTTGAAATTACTGGGGGTCTTGTATCCATATTCATGATGCATGCTGGCCAGCGATCTTTTTCTGAAATTTCCTTGTTGGATTTTGAAATTAGAAGTCACAGAAGAGGAGGAGGAGCCAAGATGGCGGAGGAGTAGGACGGAGAAAACACTTTCTCCCCCACAAATTCATCAAAAGAGCATTTAAACGTCGAGTAAATTCCACAAAACAACTTCTGAATGCCGGCAGAGGACATCAGGCACCCAGAAAAGCAATCCAACTCTTCGAAAGGAGCGCGACTGAACAAAGAGAAGAAATACAGCTCCACCCATCAGAACACCGACACAAGCTTCCCTAACCAGGAAACCTTGACAAGCCACCTGTACAAACCCACACACAGCGAGGAAAAGCCACAATAAAGAGAACTCCACAAACTGCCAGAATACAGAAAGGACACCCCAAACTCAGCAATTTAAACAAGATGAAGAGACAGAGGAATAGCCAGCAGATAAAGGAACAGGATAAATGCCCACCAACCAAACAAAAGAGGAAGAGATAGGAAATCTACCTGATAAAGAATTCCGAATAATGATAGTGAAATTGATCCAAAATCTTGAAATTAAAATGGAATCACAGATAAATAGCTTGGAGACAAGGATTGAGAAGATGCAAGAAAGGTTTAACAAGGACCTAGAAGAAATAAAAAAGAGTCAATATATAATGAATAATGCAATAAATGAAATTAAAAACACTCTGGAGGCAACAAATAGTAGAATAACAGAGGCAGAAGATAGGATTAGTGAATTAGAAGATAGAATGGTAGAAATAAATGAATCAGAGAAAATAAAAGAAAAACGAATTAAAAGAAATGAGGACAATCTCAGAGACCTCCAGGACAATATTAAACGCTACAACATTCGAATCATAGGGGTTCCAGAAGAAGAAGACAAAAAGAAAGACCATGAGAAAATACTTGAGGAGATAATAGTGGAAAACTTCCCTAAAATGGGGAAGGAAATAATCACCCAAGTCCAAGAAACCCAGAGAATCCCAAACAGGATAAACCCAAGGAGAAACACCCCAAGACACATATTAATCAAATTAACAAAGATCAAACACAAAGAACAAATATTAAAAGCAGCAAGGGAAAAACAACAAATAACACACAAGGGAATTCCCATAAGGATAACAGCTGATCTTTCAATAGAAACTCTTCAAGCCAGGAGGGAATGGCAAGACATACTTAAAATGATGAAAGAAAATAACCTACAGCCCAGATTATTGTACCCAGCAAGGATTTCATTCAAGTATGAAGGAGAAATCAAAAGCTTCTCAGACAAGCAAAAGCTGAGAGAATTCTGCACCACCAAACCAGCTCTCCAACAAATACTAAAGGATATTCTCTAGACAGGAAACACAAAAATGGTGTATAAATTCGAACCCCAAACAATAAAGTAAATGGCAACGGGATCATACTTATCAGTAATTACCTTAAACGTAAATGGGTTGAATGCCCCAACCAAAAGACAAAGACTGGCTAAATGGATACAAAAACAAGACCCCTACATATGTTGTTTACAGGAGACCCACCTCAAAACAGGGGACACATACAGACTGAAAGTGAAGGGCTGGAAAAAGATTTTCCATGCAAATAGGGACCAAAAGAAAGCAGGAGTAGCAATACTCATATCAGATAAAATAGACTTTAAAACAAAGGCTGTGAAAAGAGACAAAGAAGGTCACTACATAATGATCAAAGGATCAATCCAAGAAGAAGATATAACAATTATAAATATATATGCACCCAACATGGGAGCACCGCAGTATGTAAGACAAATGCTAACAAGTATGAAAGGAGAAATTAACAATAACACAATAATAGTGGGAGACTTTAATACCCCACTCACACCTATGGATAGATCAACTAAACAGAAAATTAACAAGGAAACACAAACTTTAAACGATACAATAGACCAGTTAGACCTAATTGATATCTATAGGACATTTCATCACAAAACAATGAATTTCACCTTTTTCTCAAGCGCACATGGAACCTTCTCCAGGATAGATCACATCCTAGGCCATAAAGCTAGCCTTGGTAAATTCAAAAAAATAGAAATCATTCCAAGCATCTTTTCTGACTACAATGCAGTAAGACTAGATCTCAATTACAGGAGAAAAACTATTAAAAATTCCAACATATGGAGGCTGAACAACACGCTGCTGAATAACCGACAAATCACAGAAGAAATCAAAAAAGAAATCAAAATTTGCATAGAAACGAATGAAAATGAAAACACAACAACCCAAAACCTGTGGGACACGGTAAAAGCAGTCCTAAGGGGAAAGTTCATAGCAATACAGGCACACCTCAAGAAACAAGAAAAAAGTCAAATAAATAACCTAACTCTACACCTAAAGCAACTAGAAAAGGAAGAAATGAAGAACCCCAGGGTTAGTAGAAGGAAAGAAATCTTAAAAATTAGAGCAGAAATAAATGCAAAAGAAACAAAAGAGACCATAGCAAAAATCAACAAAACCAAAAGCTGGTTCTTTGAAAGGATAAATAAAATTGACAAACCATTAGCCAGACTCATCAAGAAACAAAGGGAGAAAAATCAAATCAACAAAATTAGAAACGAAAATGGAGAGATCACAACAGACAACACAGAAATACAAAGGATCATAAGAGACTACTATCAACAATTATATGCCAATAAAATGGACAACGAGGAAGAAATGGACAAATTCTTAGAAAAGTACAACTTTCCAAAACTCGACCAGGAAGAAATAGAAAACCTTAACAGACCCATCACAAGCACGGAAATTGAAACTGTAATCAAAAATCTTCCAGCAAACAAAAGCCCCGGTCCAGACGGCTTCACAGCTGAATTCTACCAAAAATTTAGAGAAGAGCTAACACCTATCCTGCTCAAACTCTTCCAGAAAATTGCAGAGGAAGGTAAACTTCCAAACTCATTCTATGAGGCCACCATCACCCTAATACCAAAACCTGACAAAGATCCCACAAAAAAAGAAAACTACAGGCCAATATCACTGATGAACATAGATGCAAAAATCCTAAACAAAATTCTAGCAATCAGAATCCAACAACACATTAAAAAGATCATACACCATGACCAAGTGGGCTTTATCCCAGGGATGCAAGGATTCTTCAATATCCGCAAATCAATCAATGTAATACACCACATTAACAAATTGAAAAACAAAAACCATATGATTATCTCAATAGATGCAGAGAAAGCCTTTGACAAAATTCAACACCCATTTATGATAAAAACTCTCCAGAAAGCAGGAATAGAAGGAACATACCTCAACATAATAAAAGCTATATATGACAAACCCACAGCAAACATTATCCTCAATGGTGAAAAATTGAAAGCATTTCCTCTAAAGTCAGGAACAAGACAAGGGTGCCCACTTTCACCATTACTATTCAACATAGTTTTGGAAGTTTTGGCCACAGCAATCAGAGCAGAAAAAGAAATAAAAGGAATCCAAATTGGAAAAGAAGAAGTAAAACTCTCACTATTTGCAGATGACATGATCCTCTACATAGAAAACCCTAAAGACTCCACCAGAAAATTACTAGAACTAATCAATGATTATAGTAAAGTTGCAGGATATAAAATCAACACACAGAAATCCCTTGCATTCCTATACACTAATAATGAGAAAACAGAAAGAGAAATGAAGGAAACAATTCCATTCACCATTGCAACGGAAAGAATAAAATACTTAGGAATATATCTACCTAAAGAAACTAAAGACCTATATATAGAAAACTATAAAACACTGGTGAAAGAAATCAAAGAGGACACTAATAGATGGAGAAATATACCATGTTCATGGATTGGAAGAATCAATATAGTGAAAATGAGTATACTACCCAAAGCAATTTATAGATTCAATGCAATCCCTATCAAGCTACCAACAGTATTCTTCACAGAGCTAGAACAAATAATTTCACAATTTGTATGGAAATACAAAAAACCTCGAATAGCCAAAGCAATCTTGAGAAAGAAAAATGGAACTGGAGGAATCAACCTACCTGACTTCAGGCTCTACTACAAAGCCACAGTTATCAAGACAGTATGGTACTGGCACAAAGACAGAAATATAGATCAATGGAACAAAATAAAAAGCCCAGAGATAAATCCATGCACATATGGACACTTTATCTTTGACAAAGGAGGCAAGAATATACAATGGATTAAAGACAATCTCTTTAACAAGTGGTGCTGGGAAATCTTGTCAACCACTTGTAAAAGAATGAAACTAGAACACTTTCTAACACCATACACAAAAATAAACTCAAAATGGATTAAAGATCTCAACGTAAGACCAGAAACTATAAAACTCCTAGAGGAGAACATAGGCAAAACACTCTCTGACATACATCACAGCAGGATCCTCTATGATCCACCTCCCAGAATATTGGAAATAAAAGCAAAAATAAACAAATGGGACCTAATTAAACTTAAAAGCTTCTGCACATCAAAGGAAACTATTAGCAAGGTGAAAAGACAGCCTTCTGAATGGGAGAAAATAATAGCAAATGAAGCAACCGACAAACAACTAATCTCAAAAATATACAAGCAACTCCTACAGCTCAACTCCAGAAAAATAAATGACCCAATCAAAAAATGGGCCAAAGATCTAAATAGACATTTCTCCAAAGAAGACATACAGATGGCTAACAAACACATGAAAAGATGCTCAACATCACTCGTTATCAGAGAAATGCAAATCAAAACGACTATGAGGTACCATTTCACACCAGTCAGAATGGCTGCGATCCAAAAATCTACAAATAATAAATGCTGGAGAGGGTGTGGAGAAAAGGGAACCCTCTTACACTGTTGGTGGGAATGCAAACTAGTACAGCCACTATGGAGAACGGTGTGGAGATTCCTTAAAAAACTGGAAATAGAACTGCCTTATGATCCAGCAATCCCACTGCTGGGCATACACACTGAGGAAACCAGAAGGGAAAGAGACACATGTACCCCAATGTTCATTGCAGCACTGTTTATAATAGCCAGGACATGGAAGCAACCTAGATGTCCATCAGCAGATGAATGGATAAGAAAGCTGTGGTACATATACACAATGGAGTATTACTCAGCCATTAAAAAGAATACATTTGAATCAGTTCTAATGAGGTGGATGAAACTGGAGCCTATTATACAGAGTGAAGTAAGCCAGAAGGAAAAACACCAATACAGTATACTAACGCATATATATGGAATTTAGAAAGATGGTAATGATAACCCTGTATATGAGACAGCAAAAGAGACACTGATGTATAGAACAGTCTTATGGACTCTGTGGGAGAGGGAGAGGGTGGGAAGATTTGGGAGAATGGCATTGAAACATGTGAAACGTCATGTATGAAATGAGATGCCAGTCCAGGTTCAATGCACGATGCTGGATGCTTGGGGCTGGTGCACTGGGACGACCCAGAGGGATGGTGTGGGGAGGGAGGAGGGAGGAGGGTTTTTTTTTTTTTTTTTAAAAAAAAAAAAAAGAGTAACATGGAAATTTACATTACCATATGTAAAATAGATAGCCAATGGGAATTTGCTGTATGGCTCAGGAAACTCAAACAGGCTCTGTATCAACCTAGACGGGTGGGATGCGGAGGGAGATGGGAGTGAGGTTCTAAAGGGAGAGGATATATGTATACCTATGGCTGATTTATGTTCAGGTTTGACAGAAAACAACAAAATTCTGTAAAACAATTATCCTTCAATTAAAAAATTAAAAAACAAAAAAAGTATTATCTTCATAGAACTGAAAAAAAAAAAAAAAAAAAAGAGACTCAAGAGGTCTATCTCATCTCTTCTGCTATGTAGGGTTGCAGATAGAAGAGCCTAGGCAGCAGACTTTCATGATACATCACAAGTACTTTGATCTTAGACTCCCCAGCTTCCAGATATGTGAGAATAAATTTCTGTTCTTTAAAAAAAAAAAAAAAAAAAGAAGTCACAGAAGAAATGGGGAATTTATTCTCCTTCTCTCTTTCTTGAAAGTTTGTGTTTTATTTCCTTCCCCAATGTTTGACAAAGGTCATCATCTGTGCCTGAAATTTCCTTTGTGAATAGATTTTTAATTATAAATTTATTTTATTAGATATTAAGCTATTTAAAATTTACATGTCTTATGTTAGTTTTCTCTCAGCTGTCAATTTTATTGGTGTAAACTTACTTGTAAGGTTTCCTAATTTTCCTTTTTTTAAAAAAACTAGAGTACAATGCTTTACAAGGTTGTGTTAGTTTCTGCTGTAAAACAGTTTATCTGCTGTGAATCAGTTACATACGTATCCCCTCCCTCCTGAGCCTCCCTCCCATCCACCCCTTATTAGCTCCCCTCTGGGTCATCAGAGAGCACCTATTTGTTCTTTTAATGTGTGTAGGCTCTGTGATGATGCTTCTTTTTTCATTTCTGATGTTAATATTTTATGGGGTTTTTCTCTTTTTTATACCCATCTGTCTTGCATAATTTACTAATCTTTTCAAATAACCATGTTGTCACGTGACTGGAGACTCACACTGATTATTTTATATTTCAGTGATTTCTACTCACATTTTAACGATTTCTTCTACTTACTTTGGGTATAATTTGCTAACCTAAGGTAAACAAAAATGTTTATCTCTGACAACAAAGGTCTTGAGTAAAAAATTTTTTTCAGAAAGAATTTCCCTAACTCTGGCCACACTGAGGTTGAGTGTGTAGCATATAATCAAAATTTCATCACTAGGAAATAATTTGGAACTCACTTACTTTAATATTTATCCTTTTGGGAGATTCATAAACCACTTTAATAACCTGGTGAATACTATGAACGTTTTCACAAGAGTATACAAAATGAAAATATTAGCATATTATTTCAAGGATCTTATATCTTTGGACTCATTTCTCTTAATCTAGTTCAAATCCTTTCATTATAAATGGGCTAAGTTTTAGATTTAGACTGTAAATAACTTACCCAACTACACCAACATTAATAGGTATGACTTCACTTTCACTTTTCACTTTCATGCACTGGAGAAGGAAATGGCAACCCACTCCAGTATTCTTGCCTGGAGAATTCCAGGGACAGAGGAGCCTGGTGGGCTGCCGTCTATGGGGTCGCATAGAGTCGGACACGACTGAAGCGACTTAGCAGCAGCAGCAGCAGCAACAGGGAACACCCCTGATGGCTCAGTGGTAAAGAATCCACCTGTCAATGCAGGAGATGCAGGTTTGATCCCTGGGTTGGGAAGATTCCCCTGGAGAAAGAAATGGCAACCCACTCCAATTGATTGGGAAATCTCATGAAGACAGAAGAGCCTGGCAGGCTACAGTCCATGGGGTCACAAAAGAGTCGGACATGACTTAGCAACTTAAACAACAAATTCTGTGTGAACCTCTATTCTTTATCTCTAACCTTCAAAACAACCCTGCAGAATGCTTTCCAGAGTTTTATTTAGGAAAACTGGTATCCAAAGAAGTTAGTAAATTGCTTAAAGGCCACAGACCTCCTAAATGATTAAGACAGGAACAGAAACCAAGTTAATCACATTCTAAAACTATTTTTTACCACAAAATATGGCATTAATGGTAGAAACAAAACTAGACAGCAAGTCTCTCAACTCCGTCTTCCACACTGTATGACATGACATGAGATTGACATGAGAACTTAGTAGGGCCAAATAAATTATGTTATATTGAAACATACTAATTATACAATTGTAAAGGTACATTGTAGGAAATTGTGAAGCATCTATATGTAACAGCTGTCAAAACACCTTTCTATTAATAAATGTGTTAACAGTAAAGAAAAGTGGTACTTATTATTGTAGATACAACTCCAGGCAGATTTCAACAGTAAACATAAATATTCAAATTTAAAAGCAATTTTGCAATGATAAGCTCCCAAAGCACTTCTGAGTTAAAAAGCTTGATTATATAGACATTTCAGTTTTACTATGAATACACTATATAAATTTTTTAATTTCATATGAATCAAAGACTTCAATTAAAAAAAAATAACTAATGTTGGCAAAGATATGGAGAAACTGAAACCCTTGTGCACTGGTACCAGGACTGTGAGATGGCTGTCAGTCTATGGCCATACCACCCTGAATGCATCCTATCTCATATAAAACGGTAGAGTCCCTGTGGAAAACAGAAGGGCAGTTCCTCGAAAAATTAAAGTAGAATTATCATCTGACCCAGCCATTGCACTTCTGAGTATACACTCAACAGAACTGAAGCAGGTCTAGAAGAAGCATTCGTATACCCATGTGCATAGCAGCAATCTTCAAAACAGCTGAAATGTGGAGCCAATCCAAGTGTCCATTGATAGATGAATACATAAGGAAAATATGATACATAATAATACTCAAATGCCATAGTATTCTGGAGAAGGAAATGGCAACCCACTCCAGTGTTCTTGCCTGGAGAATCCCATGGATGGAGAAGCCTGGTAGGCTGCAGTACATGGGGTCGCACAGAGTCGGACACGACTGAAGCGACTTAGCAGCAGCAGCAGCAGCCATATTATTCAGCCTTAAAAACTAAGGAAATTCTGACACATGCTGTAACATTGATGAACACTGAGGACATTAAGTAAAAATACAGAGGATGAGATGGTTGGATGGCATCACTGAATCAAAGGACATGAATGTGAGCAAACTTCAGGAGATAGTGAAGGACAGAGAAGCCTGGTGTGCTGCAGTCCATGGGGTCATAAAGAATCAGACATGACTTAGCAACTGAAGAACAAGAAGTAAAAATAAGCCAGTTACCCACCCCCCAAAAAAAATGCTGTATGACTCCACTTATTTGAATAATTAGAACAGCTAAAATCACATGGACAGAAAGTGGAAAAGTTGTTGCCAGGGGTAGGGGTACAGGATAATGAAAAGTTAGTTTAATGGGTACAGAATTTCAGTTCTGCAAGCTGAGAAAAGATCTGGAGATAGTCTGTTGTGATGTTTGCACAATAATATGAATGTATTTAATATCACTGTACACTTAAAATGGTTAAAATAGTAATTTTATGTTATGTATATTTACTACAAAAAAAAAACCCTGGGAAAAAGACTATTTTCAGGTTACTATAATTATATTAAAATTCACCTATCTAAAGTCACATATTTCAATCATCTTTAACAATACCCATATTTTCCTAAACACACAAGAAACCAATCAAGCTGAATATATATGGTATTCATTTTTATGTTTACAAAAGATGGTATCAATTCTGAATCATTTAAATATTAGTTTACAAATATTGCTTATAGCTTAATAGCATTGTGTAGATGCAGCTTCAGAGATATTGGCTCTAGACAGTAATTATATACTCAGCCTAATGTTTCGGTTAATGGATGTGCATTTCAGTGATAATTGCAATGCCTGAACGTAATGTGCCTTTACTAGCAGTATAAAATAAAGCCGGCTTATTCAACTAAAAAAAATAGGCTATTTATTTTTGTAATTGCTTATTTTTTTATTGAAAAATATTATCAAATGGTAAAAAGTAAACCTACAACAAATACTACCATTTTATTTACAATTATAGAAGTGTATTTAAAAACTTAATTACGGTGAACAATGACATAAGTTAAAGTCATGAAAATGCATCGCTATGCTAGGTATGAGAACTTGGGTAAGTCATTTACTCTCACAGGTCCTCACTATGAAAATAGGGTTAAAAAAAATTAACTGCTTCAAGATGATGCTTCAGATGATTTATCAAGAACCTTTTCAGTTCTAAACTTTACAGTGCTGTTCAGTTCAGTTGCTCAGTCGTGTCCGACTCTTTGTGACCCCATGAATCACAGCACACCAGGCCTCCCTGTCCATCACCAACTCCTGGAGTTCACTCAGACTCACGTCCATCGAGTCAGTGATACCATCCAGCCATCTCATCCTCTGTTGTCCCCTTTTCCTCCTGCCCCCAATCCCTCCCAGCATCACAGTCTTTTCCAATGAGTCAACTCTTCGCATGAGGTGGCCAAAATACTGGAGTTTCAGCTTTAGCATCATTCCTTCCAAAGAAATCCCAGGGCTTATCTCCTTCAGAATGACTGGTTGGATCTCCTTGCAGTCCAAGGGACTCTCAAGAGTCTTCTCCAACACCACAGTTCAAAAGCATCAATTCTTCGGTGCTCAGCTTTCTTCACAGTCCAACTCTCACATCCATACATGACCACCGAAAAAGCCATAGCCTTGACTAGATGGACCTTTGTTGGCAAAGTAATGTCTCTGCTTTTGAATATGCTATCTAGGTTGGTTGTAACTTTCTTTCCAAGGAGTAAGCGTCTTTTAATTTCATGGCTGCAGTCACCATCTGCAGTGATTTTGGAGCCCCCAAAAAATAAAGTCTGACACTGTTTCCAGTTTCCCCATATATTTCCCATGAAGTGATGGGACCGGATGCCATGATCTTCGTTTTCTGAATGTTGAGCTTTAAGCCAGCTTTTTCACTCTCCTCTTTCACTTTCATCAGGAGGCTTTTTAGTTCCTCTTCACTTTCTGCATTAAGGGTGGTGTCATCTGCATATCTGAGGTTATTGATATTTCTCCCGGCAGTCTTGATTCCAGCTTGTGCTTCTTCCAGCCCAGCATTTCTCATGATATACTCTGCATGTAAGTTAAATAAGCAGGGTGACAATATACAGCCTTGACGTACTCCTTTTCCTATTTGGAACCAGTCTGTTGTGCCATGTCCAGTTCTAACTGTTGCTTCCTGACCTGCCGTACAGATTTCTCAAGAGGCAGGTCAGGTGGTCTGGTATTCCCATCTCTTTCAGAATTTTCCACAGTTTATTGTGATCCACACAGTCAAAAGCTTTGGCATAGTCAATAAAGCAGAAATAGATGTTTTTCTGGAACTCTCTTGCTTTTTCCATGATCCAGCGGATGTTGGCAATTTGATATCTGGTTCCTCTGCCTTTTCTAAAACCAGCTTGAACATGAGGAAGTTCACGGTTCACGTATTGCTGAAGTCTGGCTTGGAGAACTTTGAGCATTACTTTACTAGCATGTGAGATGAGTGCAATTGTGCAGTAGTTTGAGCATTCTTTGGCATTGCCTTTCTTTGGGATCAGAATGAAAACTGACCTTTTCCAGTCCTGTGGCCACTGCTGAGTTTTCCAAATGTGCTGGCATATTGAGGGCAGCACTTTCACAGCATCATCTTTCAGGATTTGAAATAGCTCAACTGGAATTCCATCACCTCCACTAGCTTTGTTCGTAGTGATGCTTTCTAAGGCCCACTTGACTTCACATTCCAGGATGTCTGGCTCTAGGTCAGTGATCACGTCATCATGATTATCTGGGTCGTGAAGATCTTTTTTGTACAGTTCTTCTGTGTATTCTTAATATCTTCTGCTTCTGTTAGGTCCATACCATTTCTGTCCTTTATCAAGCCCATCTTTGCATGAAATGTTCCCTTGGTATCTCTAATTTTCTTGAAGAGATCTCTAGTCTTTCTCAGTGCTGTTACAAGTATATAAATATAAAATAGAAATATGAAAGTGAAGTATTTTAAAATATTATATTCTATCAAGGTTCATAAATATTTCTATATTTGAAAAAATACAAATGATAAATTAAAAAAAAAGCCTGGCATGTCCAATCCTAAATAAAAAATATTTTATTCAAATTAAAAACCACAACCCAAATACCTGTGCCCCTCTGACACTATTTTTCATTAAAACTGTAATAGATGATTTAATTTCCCATCAGCAAAAGCATCTGGATAGACATCCAAGACACAAGTAAAAGCACAATAAAACAGACCAGTCAGTAGGTCCATTTTTAATTAGTAGCGGTTAAAATGCCTCAAGGACCTCAACAAGACTATTAAACTGTTGAACGAGAAGGGCTTAACACTAAATTAATAATGCTATCAAATGCCTGTACTACTTTTAGTACTGATGCTATTTTTATGTGAATACACACTTTTTACATTATGTGAACACACATACAACATTTAAATACCATGACAATGTAAAGACCAATCATAATCATTTTGGTAATTTTACAAAGATATGCCTAACATAAAAAGGCAAAAAGCTCATGGTTTATACATGGGCTCCATCCCAAAATGGTCTGAGAGTTCCTAATTGTTTGAAATGGCAATTTCTCCAACCTGACAACAATGTTCAAAATTCTATATTCAAAAATATATGCCACAGAGCAATAAAATTCTCCAAAGTAAATGAGGAACGAGGAAATGATAAGCGGAATTAACTTAGCCAAACAGACAAATTGGCAATCTAAATCAAACAAAGTAGGACTTCTCTAGAGGTCCAGTGGTAAAGAATATGCCTGCTGGTGCAGGAGACGACCCCTGCAGGGTTTGATTCCTGGTCAGAGAGGACTCTACATGCCACAGGGCATCTAAGCCCCATGCCACAACTACTGGACCTGAGCACCACAGCTACTGAGCCCGTGTGCCTTAGAGCCTGTGCTCCCTAACAAGAAGCCACCTCAACGAGAAGCCTTCGCACTCCCAGAGAGTAGCCCCCATTCGCCATGACTAAAGAAAGACTACATGCAGCAATGAAGACCCAGCACAGCCAAAAATAAATGAATAAAATTAATTTAAAAAAACACTTAAAAAAATCACGCACGGCAGAAACATGTCTGTGAGAAGTAATCAAGCAAGCTAGAAATACTTGTGTGTGAAGAGTCATTCCTCACTCTTTGATATTATATCCAGTATATGGACTAGGAGGTAGAACTTTTCGATGAGAGTTGTTTAAAGTGTAGTTCAGGATCACCAACATCAAGATTAGCAGGAGTACTTATTAAAATAGAGATTTCTGGATTCTGCCCCAAGTCTGCTGTATCACAATCTATAAAAGGCAGAGGAATCTACATTTAACAAACTCCTGCAACAGGATTCTTATGTACACCAGCGTCTGAGGAATCACCTTTCCAGAAACATCACATTGAGTATTTGCAGCCATCATAAAGCTTTCTGGACTCAAATGAAATCTTTTTTCTTATGCTTAGCAATTCACTTTTCAGTATTTTTTTTTTTTAACAAACCATTGCATTCCAAATAGGAACACAGAGAAATCTTACTCCGTTTAGTAAAGCTAGCAAAAGATAAATTCTCACTTTCCAATCAGAAAAGTAGTAATAAAGACAAAGTAATTTGAGATACATCTTTTAGTTCCACAATCAGACAGTATGTCTAGGTGGGAATTAGGCTCCTAAACATGATGCTTTTATAGAAAAAGTAATCTGAAGTTAGACCAACCTAGGTCTGAATTCTGTTTTACCACTTTCTATTTGTGAAAACCTTTGACATGTTATAATCATGACATCAAAATCCTCTAGAAATTTTTCTTCATATTCACTTAGTACAGTGGTTGAAAGCTGTTTAGAAGAGCATCAATGGAATAAGTTCCTGATTTCAAATGTTCAAAATAACCAATGTCATGAAACATTCTTTTCTTTTTTTGAAGAAACAGAAAAACTGTTTCTCTTTCCGAAGTCAAGTTCAGGTATTATTACAATCATTCCATCAATTCACATTTCCATAAACAATTTTTCCACTTATCTTTCTTTCATTGTCATCACAACTGCCAGTGATATTCTTTCATTCATTGCCTTGCTTTATAGGAGAAAATAGCTTCAGCTAATCAGAAACTCCAGTACTTTGGCCACCTCATGCGAAGAGTTGACTCATTGGAAAAGACCCTGATGCTGGGAAGGATTGGGGGCAGGAGGAAAAGGGGACAACAGAGGATGAGATGGCTGGATGGCATCACCGACTCAATGGACATGAGTTTGAGTGAACTCTGGGAGTTGGTGATGGACAGGGGGGTCTTGCATGCTGTAATTCATGAGGTCACAAAGAGTCGGACACGACTGAGCAACTGAACTGAACTGAACATTTAAATTCAGTAAGAATAAGAAAGAGGATCCTTCAAGCATCCTATCTTTCTGAATTTTAGAGTTTCAGCCATTTGAGATAGAAATATTATCCTTTTTTAAAATTTTATTTATTTTAATTGGAGGCTAATTACTTTACAATATTGTGGTGGTTTTGGCCATAGATTGACATGAATCAGCCATGGGTGTACATGTGTGCCCCCATCCCAAACCCCTCTTCCACCGCCCTCCCCATTCCATCCCTCTGGGTTGTCCCAGGGCACTGGCTCTGAATGCCCTGTTTCATGCATCGAACAGGGACTGGTCATCTATTTCACATATGGTAATACATAAAAGATTATCCTTTACCCATAAGTTTTAAAAAATTACTTGAGGGGCTTTGGAAGGTAATTGAAAATATAAGATAGACCCAGAGATAAGCAAGGTTCATTAACATTCTTATATCTTTTTCTATACTTCTGGATGAATTTTTTAAATATTTATAATTTGTTGTCTTTTAAAAAATGTAACATTTTATCTAAAGCATCATACCATGTCAATAAAATTTTTCAGAAAAGAAAAAAGTATGGAATGATATGCAGCAGCTATGCCTAGAAAGAGGGAATACAACAGTCTACAAAAACTTTTTACTGTCAGCCTAAATAATTCCATTGTCTGCCCAATAATTTCATCAAATGCCATATCATAACTTATTTAATTAATCTTTGACTCTTTTAAACATTATTTAGATGAACACCTTGTACACAGAATTCTCCCAGCATTTCAAATTGTTTCCTCAATTTCTGTAAGTCCTTAGAGTAATGACTACCAGAGAGTATTTAAAGGAAAAGAACAAATAAACCAGTAACATTCTTCTCAAACAGACACAATGTTAAGATGTAAGGGGTACACATGTGTTCCACACGTATACCTGCGGTGGATTCATTTTGATATTTGGCAAAACTAATACAATTATGTAAAGTTTAAAAATAAAATAAAATTTAAAAAAATAAAATTACAATCTTTTTCCTGATGATAAAAAAAAAAAAGATGTAAGGGGGACATGAAATGAGGTTTATGTGCCTTTCTTGTCATAGAATCTGGTCTATTTTTAATCGTCTTTCTGCCAATATAGAAAGATAACACTTAGAATCGGAAGATTCTTACAAATCTGTAAATTTTCATGTCTGGAAATCCTAAATCTATTAATACATGACCTAGCAATGATAACCTACCTCATACCTATAAATCAAAATGCCCAGGAGTATGAGAATCTATATTTTAACAACTATCCTGAATTCCCTTAAAATCAGAGACAAATAGAATTAAGTCTCATTCCTCTTGCCTTGCCACCCTACATAATAGAATCATCTCCAATCTTCTACTCAAAATATGTTCCTTTCCACATCAGAATCTGGTTAGAAAAACAAGTGAAAATGACTAGAAAGAGCTCTGGATTCCAAACTCAATCTATAGCTGTGTGACCTTAGGTAAGTCACCAATTCCTATGAAATGGGGTTGAGGAGATGCTTCTTTGTAAATGATCTAGAAAGCATTTCCCAGATTGTATTTTGTAAAACCTAACTAAGTATTCTCCATAGAAAAGGGTTCTATGGTTTAGTAACTCTGATAAATGCTGAGGATTATTTAAGACAAGGCCTTCATAAAAATTTTAATATGCTAACATGCATTATAAATTTCCAAGAGAGAAATATATAGTACATGGGTTTTTCCAAATTTCTAAATTTATACGGCAAAAATCCTTTGAAGTGCTATTAACTTGTTAAGGTCTATTACCAAGAGCCTTGTGATCTGCAGAAAACATCTTAGTACTCCTTTAAATTTTATCTGTAGTCTCTTTCAGACTCTTAACATTTTGTAACTCTAAAAAAACTATGTACTGTCTCAATTGAAGCAGAAAATGAGAGTCATCCTGTTGTTACAAGTGTCATCAGCAGCATCGTCACAGCAGTTACTGTTTACTATTCACTGGGCACTATGTGTTAGGCACCACGCACTTTCATTTAATCTCAAAACTTTACTAAGACATAAGTACTACTATCATTTTCTAGATGAAGAAAGAATGACTTAAATTTTATGTATTCAACAAAAATCACAAGAATATTATGAGACAGGACTGGGAATTAAATCCAAACTACGTGATTCTAGAAGCAGAAAAGACTGTGACTTCTGATCTAATCTTGCTACAGTATCTGAAGAACATTTCTTAAAATTAATGAGCCTGTAGATCACCAACAATATAATACATATAAAATGCCAAGAAGAGGGAAGAGTCACAACACTTGAAAGAACTATGTCCAAGCCATTAATTCAGATTGTAGTTTTCTTCTTTTAAAAAAATAAGTATATTAAGAGAAATTTTATTTAAAAATAACTTTATCTTTAAAAATATATCCTTTAAGAAAAATGTTCATTTTAGCACTAATTATAATATTAAAAGAAATGCTGAAAATAGGAATAAGATTAGGAATACTCATCAAAGTATACATTTTAGTTCTTAGGAGAGGAGAAAGTAGGTCCTATTGACTTACACACTCCCCTAGATTATTTTAGCACAATGTGTAACAGATAATGGACTAGCGGCCATTTTCCCCTTACCCTTCTTTAGAGCTTGGGTTAAAATAAAAGCAAGAAAAGAGTACATATTTAGGATGAAAGGGGCTGGGATGGGGATGAGTCACAATCTAGGTCCTTATGAAGATAGAAAAATTAGCATCTATCTTCAAGCAAAGAAGTTCGAGTGGTTCTCAAACTTCAGTGAACATCAGAATCACCCGAAGAGCCTTTGACAACAAAGATTGCTGGAGTCCACCCCCAGAGTGCCACATTCAGTAGGTCAGGCACAGAAAGGCCCCCAAATTTGCATTTCCAACAGGTTTTCAGGTAGACTATTGCTCTTGATTTGGGGTCTCAGTTTGAGACCACTGCTTAATTCCCTATTTTTAACCTCTAAAATTCTTTCCTCTCCTGATGAACATAAAAATCTTACCTCCTTTCTTTCCTTCTGACATTCTTTCTCACTCTCTTAAACCCTGCATGAAAACAAAGCCATCTATTTTCCTCCTCATCACAATCACACTTGAATTTTTTTTTTTTTTGGTTAGTTTGAAAGCAGGTAAGCAGGCGAAAAGGAACCTGCTGGACTCCAATCCATGGGGTTGCAAACAGTCAGACACAACTGAGCAAGTGAAAGGTAGTACTGTCATTTTTCATGCAATATGGTGATATATACAATGCTTCACAGTTTACAACTTACTTTCACATATAGTCATTTAGTGACCATTCATAATTCTAAAATATAGGCTGACAGTTCTTAGGTTTTAAGGTAGCACTAGAATCCATATCTTAATCAACTGTAAAATGCTCTTCTTGTTCTTTTCCGGTGATCCATTCTTTTATTCCTATTTGAATTATCTGATTTTTTTTAACAAAAGAGACAAATAATTGATATTGGCATAACATATTGATATAATTCGTTACCCAAAAGACCAATGAATATTTTTTCATTTTACTTACAATAAAAACAAAATTGGAGTTTAGCATCACAGACCTACTTAATGGTCAGTGTACTGAATGACTATGACCCAAAAAGAGGAAAAGAAAAGAGGGAGGAGGAAACACAAATCCAACACAAGAACAAAAGCAAGAAGATAGAAAATAGAGATTTTTGAACAAATTATAGATTTGATTTAGGCCACAAGTCACACTTTTGTCTTCTTCTAGAGGGTTTCAGAATCAGACCGCTTGGTTTTAGTTCCCAGTTCTGCCCAGCATTAGAAAAAACCATGAACTTAGATTATCTGCCAATATTATAATGACTGTAACAATGTGCCCCAAAGCCAAACTATTTCCAAATCCTCCACACACACAAAATCAATCTGTGATAAATCAGTAGAATTCCAAAAAAAGATCAGAAATTATATATTCTAAAGACTTGATTACATTTAATTCTTTCAAGAAGCATTTTCCCATTACATAGATTTATAGAGATAGCTCTTTAAAAATTTAGTCCTACCTTCTTATATATTACAATAGACATTTTTTCTTTCAAGTATCTGCACTGTATTAAATTCTATCCAAATTCTTCTCACGTATCTTACTTCATCCTCATGATTAGGTGAGAAAACTGATAGGTAGAAAAGTTAATGTGTTTTTCAAGGTAGTAGGAGGGGCACAGATCAGGCTCAAGGTCTATTTGACTAAAATTCTAAGCTGCTTCCCACTACAACACTGCATCTTTATTCTAAATAGAAAAATCCATTCTCGACTGGATTGTTTGATAGCTACCTTATTTTGGGTAAGAAAACAAATCGTAAGTCAAGTTTCTAAAATACATTTAGCTCTATTTCTCTAACACTGACTACCAGAAATAAATAAGGTGACTGACTACCTTATAATTTCGAATTGAGTTGCTTTTTAAAAATTCAAAATAAATAATCATCTTTATCTTATTACAACATGTGACAGAGGACGTATATAGTTCTCATTATGATGCTTTCTTAAACTCTAGCTGCTAAACTGAAATGAGAGGCATTTGGTACAATGTGAAAAATATTCAGTTCAATTAAAAGTAATTGATGCATAGTGAAATAATTCTTCCCAAAGCTGCTGTAAAATCTTCAAAAAAATAAAGCTACTTAATAATTTTCATCTCCTACAGGCTAGAGAGAAGCATTATTGCATATTAAAAATTGGAGTGTAGTTTTCCCAGCGGTAAAAGAAAGTTATTAAAACAACCTATTTATTGTTGATATAACTATCCATTTGTGCCACACAAAAAGTAACAAATTTCAGTACATTAAAAGAAAAGCTAATTAAGGTATAATTAGTATTTTCTGTATTTTGATAATTAGGGGTTAGTTGGCTATTCCTTTTCAAATTTCTATTTGATGCACCCCGACAATGCCTTTAATGAGCAACTAACGCTATTGAATCCCTCATGGCAGAGGAGTTTAGTGACCACTACTACATTACTTTCATTTATCACTGCCTCTTTACCTATAAATTAATCTAGCCCTGTAGCTATGTTGATCTACTTTATATCAATTTCTTCATCCATATCAGCTGAATATGTATGGCATTAACCTCATTTGCTAGTTGAGAAAAGCAGAATTAAAATGAGATCTAATTTCTTGTGCACAGCACAATTTCAAAACTGCCTGCTAATTTCCACCACCTGTCAGTGTGAAGAGCCTTTACTTTCTTGTAATTAAATAAAACAGTATATTTTTTTAGCAGCTCTGAAAAATGCTAATCTTTCAAAAGTGTTCAGTGATCATTAATCATGAGGACAGTAAAGGAGCCTTATTCAGAATGCTCATTTATCCTTTGTTTAAGCTAAAAAAATTTTTTTTGGCCTTTCCACAGAAAGAAAAAATAAATGTACCAGATGAAATATAAACATTAACTTTTATAATCCATGCTTCTGATGTTTCTATTTATCTGTTTTACTGCCACACAGTAGTAAAAGGCTTAACATTACATAACTTGGAGGTAGCTAGTTTGACAGAATTAAGCAGGAATATAAGCACACATATTCTCTAAAATTAGTAGGAATCTAGTAAATGCACACTCCATCCATCTATATATAGTAGAAACTAAATTTATATGACTTAGAATATATAGAGAGAATAATTTTTGACAAGACATTTAAATAAATTCATCCTATAAACTGCCTATAATGCTCTGCATTAAATTGCTGCCTAAAACTATCATTTGAAAAAAGACAGTGTCATTCAGACATAGACAAGCATATTTAAGCATGTTCAACTGAACTTTACAAGATTTCCCAAATATATATAATACAACCAGTAGGAAAAATCTGAAACTATTAAAAAAAATTTTTTCCTGTTATTTAAATATTAATAGACAGCCATTTTTATTATATTTCTTCTATCTTTTCTAATATTTATTTTTTATTGTTTTACATTATTTTAATCACACTATACATGTATAAATTAATAAACAGCCTGAAATTCTGGCTTATCATTCATGTATGTTTTTTAATAAGCCTTCCTTGTAAATTTCCCATCCTGTTTATCATATAAGAACATAAATTAGCAGAAACAATATATTTGAGGAAGAAAAATATAAACCACATGTGAATATATTATTAAAAGGCTTAACCACTTAATATTAGGCTCATTCTCAGGCTAAAAATATGTATTCTTCAAATACTAACATGTCTTCAAAATACTTTCTCAGATTTATGCTACCAAAAAAGCATAACATGTCATTAAATAAATGACTAAGTAGTTACTATAAAGAACTTTTAAAAAATTATTAAATAAATGATCAAAAATAATTCACAGTATTCCTCATTTAAATTTGTAGAAAACATCTGACAATATAGAATCACCATCTTAAAGCCTAAGACTCTTTTGGAAATATTTTAAACCATATTTATTTACAAACTTGTAGCTAAGATGACTTTTTTTTATCGTTCCAGTTATCAAGTCATCATATAAAACGTGCTAAGCATTCCTTGGATCTGAAGTTCTGTGTCTCTATAGGAGGTTTTCTGAGAGACTATATTCTTGTATTTAAGGGCTTCCCTGGTGGTACAGAGGTTAAAGCGTCTGCCTGCAATGTGGGAGACCTAGGTTCGATCCCTGGGTCGGGAAGATCCCCTGGAGAAGGAAATGGCAACCCACTCCAGTATTCTTGCCTGGAGAATCCCATGGACGGAGGAGCTTGGTGGGCTACAGTCCACGGGTCGCAAAGAGTCAGACACGACTGAGCGACTTCACTTTCACTTTCAAACATTCCTTGAAGGTAAAAGAAACAAAGATGTGGGATGGATGATTTACAAATATTACACAGCTTCAGAATTTATGCATCAGGAGTAGGATGGATCCCCTCTCATTCGGATTCCCTTTAAGCAAGCTGCTGCTGCTGCTGCTAAGCCACTTCAGTCGTGTCCGACTCTGTGCGATCTCATAGACAGCAGCCCACCAGGCTCCCCCGTCCCTGGGATTCTCCAGGCAAGAGTACTGGAGTGGGTTGCCATTGCCTTCTCCATTTAAGCAAGCTACCTGAAGCAATTATCAACAGAAGAAAAGAAGATACTTTCTGGAATGAAGAGGAGATTCCCATTGATAACTACTTTGACACTAAATAATAAAGAACATAACCAATTTTAGCAATATTATCCCAGGTCAATACATTTCTAATATAAATGCAGTAGACTGGCACACCTCACCTTTTGATTTGTAGGAAAAGATCATCTCATGTATGATTTCCACAAGACCTAACGCCTACTTAGAAAAACTACAGACCAATGTGGGGAGAAGAGAAATTTTTGAGTTGTAAAATTTAAAAACTAAAACATTTTTAAACCGAGTGTTCTTTAGTGCTGAAAACTCTTCAAAGATACATCTTAATCACATCCACATATTTCATGTTATTTTTATCACAACAATTTCTTAGAATCACTAGAAGAATTTCAAACATCAAAAGATGAGAGGATAAATGTATCTGAGGCAGAAAAATCAACACCAAAAGAAAGTATTATCTTTTGCCTTACTTGTAAAAATTAATGAGGCGAACAAGCCAAAATAATCTAATTCATAATCCAAATGCACATGGAATCTAACTTTGTGCATTTTGTCCACAAATGTTAAATTCTATAAATGCTTCAGAATTTATAACCATTTAAAATAAATGGAAAAAATAAAGATTTAAGATACTCTGTGTATAACTACATACTTTTAATAAGTTTTTACAAATAATCATTGTCTTTGTATTACAGGATGTTGCATAATATACAGCACATAGAAGACAATAAGGATTTATGGAATGTATGTATAAAGAATTACATGATTACATATGTCAAATAATGGTATATTTGATCAGGTATGATAAATAATACATGGCGTGCTAAGTTGCTTCAGTCATGTCTGACCCTTTGCAACCCTATGGACTGTAGCCCGCCAGGCACCTCTGTCCATGGATTCTCCAGGCAAGAATACTGGAGTGGGTTGCCATTTCCTCTTCCAGGGGATCTTCCTGACCCAGGGGCTGAACCCGCGTCTCTTAAATCTCCTGCACTGGCAGTGGGTTCTTTACCACTAGCACCACCCGGGAAGCCTTAAAATAACACACAGGAGTCAGTTTAAAAATAATAAACCAAGCCCATTATTTTTCCAACTTAAATCCTATACTTCTCCAAATTACATCATAATTTCAATTATTAACAGCTGCTAAGATTTTAACTTCAGATTTTTGTGCTGCAAACTTCCTTGTCTGGTACTTAACGCTCTTGAATCAACACTTAAATGCACTTAGGGAGTAGAGTGCCAAGTATAGCTTGGCAAACCCATTTACAAAGCAAAAACATTAAAAAAAATTAAGTAGGCCTTAGGCTACTTTGCTCAACTTTCTGTTAAGCAGAGACACAGGACGTGTTTTTCAATAGTTAAAAAATATTATCATGTAAGTTGAATTAAGTAGAAATGGATGTAGAGAAACCATATTTTTTTAAAGTGTCCATCTGAATTGATATGCACGTATTAGACGTATATGACAATTGAAAGAACAAACCCGTGAGTAGTAAAACAGTCCAGTGGTATAAGCACTAACTATGACTGTAAGTACTAACCATTATCCAAGAAGGAAAGTGTAGCTAGCTCTAATAACACTCTATCACAAGGACAAATTATGATATGTTTATACAGGAAACGTGAAAGTAGCTCAAAATTAAAGTTCAAAAACTTTTTTTTAAGTCTTTTAAAACACTTAACAGAAAAAAAGAGTCCCTTAAGTCAGTGATCATTATTCTCTAACATTCAAACTTCAAAAGACAATCTTAACTTTTGAAGGTACTTTCTCTCCCCTATAACCAGCATGATGATATATCTGATACACTAGAGAATACTTTTTAATGTTAAATGCCTACTATCTAAATGTTTTAAAGCTGCTTCTTATTTTTCACCAAAGTGAAAATCCTATATACAAAACAGTTTTCTGTGATTTCTTAAATACCTTTCCTTAAAATTGTGTTGTTAAATATAAACACAAACACTTTTACAAAAAACTGAAAAATATATCCAAGTTACCTGGAAAAGCAGCAAGTACATTATTTCAACACTGGATTACACTTACAGCAGTCAACTTAACTTACTATTACGATATGTTTTTCTGTTTCATTATTCAAGTGCTTTCCTACTCAATTTACCCTTAGCTGTTAGTAACATTCTACACAGAAGGATCTAACAATTGTAGAGAGAGAATGCCATCTGCTGCTTCATGTGGTACTCAACAGGAAAAAAGCTTGATAACAGGTAGAGCAATTACGAAAAATAATTTCAAAATCCAAAAAGAAAGATAATACCTGAAAGTTGAAATGTTCTTATTTCTATTTTAGATAACTTGAAAATACATCAATAGGTACTTACTGTCTTAGTGCAAATTCCAAATTATTCCATAGAATTACAAGGAGGCAATGTGCTTATATATCACAATGATTATAAAAAAGGCTTTTACTCAGGTATGGAGAGTGAGAGGATCAAAAGAAGAGGATCACTTGCCTGGCCTTAATGAAGTTATTTCCCACTTATGAATTAGTACAATATCTTATCTATGAACATATGACTTATAAATAAAAGTGATCACATAACTTATCCAAACAGGGACACTATCAGTTATGCGAGTGCAACAAGTGTGAGCATTTCTCAGACGGCGACAGTGGTAAAGAATCTGCTTGCCAATGCAGTGAGACATAAGAGAGGGGTTCGATCCCTGGGTCGGGAAGATCCCCTCGAGAAAGGCATGGCAACGCACTCCAGTATTCTTGCCTGGAGAATTCCACGGACAGAGGAGCCTGGCAGGCCACACTCCATAGGGTTGCAAAGAGTCAGACACAACTAAAGCAACTTAGCACGCACACAAGTGTGAACTGGGACAATCCTAGGCAAACCCGAAGTATGGTCACCTATTTATAAATTACTATGCTGCCCTCATTCCCTTTAGCTTCATAACAATGCCCTAAGAACCTTCCTAAAAAGCAATTTGAATTTTAGTAAACCGCTAATTCAGGAGGATGAAGCCAAAAAAGGGAGATGGAGGTAGAGATAACAAGAAAGTGTATTCCAGACCATTTAATGCCTCAGTCTAAGTAACTACCTCAAACAGCCTGATTTTTCACTTACTTCACTTTGTTATACTACTAGAAATTCTTCAGCACTAATAAATATCTTCTTTAGAAATGGCTAAAATCCTTTCAAGGATAATTCACCCATACAATTAATTGAGATTCTTCCCTCTTGACACCTAGCAGATGCCAAATATCTGGGGAAAAAGCAAATTTGTGAGGTGTGTGCTTGTGTGTTCCTGTGTGCATGTGTGTTGCTGCATGTAGTGTGGTGACGGAGAAAAGAGAGGTACAGATCATTTTAGAGAAGAATATCCCTCTGGTGGTGACTGACTGTATAGGATGTCAAAACTGGGAGTAACAAAAGGGAGAGAAAAACTCTTAAGACTAACTTGCCAATTTGAAAATTTAAATCCAAAGAGGGAAAGGGAACTTGCTCCCTCCTCAATTTCTGGTGTCTTAGTTTAGGAGGCCAGAATTCAGGACTTTTCTATCAAAAATAGAGCTTATCAGTGTCATTGGTTAAATAATAATTCTTTGTAGATCTATTTTTAAAGGAAAATACATTCCAAGATTAAATGACCACATTTTAACTAACATTCTGAATTCAACTTTTGGTGCAATTTTGTAACCAACAAAAGTAAAATTGATGTTTTGGATAGGGATGGCTTGAATAAACTGTTGTTCAGTCACTAAGTCATGTCTGACTCTCTGCAACCTCATGAACTACAGCATGCCAGCCTTCCCTGCCTTCACTATCTCATGGAGTTTGCTTAAACTCATATGTATTGAATCAGTGATACCATACAACCGTCTCATCCTCTGTCGTCCCCTTCTCTTCCTGCCCTCAATCTTTCCCAGCATCAGGGCTTTTCCAATGAGTCGGCTCTTTGCATCACGTGGCCAAACTATTGGAGCTTCAGCCTCACCATCAGTCCCTCCAATGGATATTCAAGGTTCATTTCCTTTAGGATTGACGGCTTTGATCTCCTTGCTGTCTACGGGGCTCTCAAGAGTCTTCTCCAGCACCACAGTTTGAAAGCATCAATTCTTTGGCACTTAGCCTTCTTTATGGTCCAACTCTCAATCCATACAAGACTGCCTGAAAAACAATAGCTTTGACTATATGGACCCTTGTCAGCAAAGTGATGTCTTTGCTTTTTAAAACGCTGTCTAGGTTTGTCATGGCTTTTCTTCCAAGGAGCGTCTCTTACTTTCATGGATACAATCACTATCCACAGTGATTCTGGAGCCCAAGAAAATAAAATCTGTCACTGCTTCCACTTCTTCTCCCCTCTATTTGCCAGGAAGTGATGGGACCAGATGCCATGATCATAGTTTTCTGAATGTTGAGTTTTAAGCCAGTTTTTTCATTCTCTCATTCACCCTTATCAAGAGGCTCTCTAGTTACTCTTCACTATCTGCCATTGGAGTGGTATCATCTGCACATCTGAGGATGTTGGTATTTCTCCTGGCAATCTTGATTCCAGCTTGTGCTTCATCCAGCCCAGCATTTCGCATAATGTACTGTGCATATAAGTTAAATAAGCAGAGTGACAGTATATAGCCTTGTCACTTCTTTTCCCAATTTGGAAACAGTCCGCTGTTCCACATCTGGTTTTAACTGATGAATCTTGATTGCATACAGATTTCTCAGGAGGCAGGTGAGGAGGTCTGGCATTCCCATCTCTTTTAAGGATTTTCCACAGTTTGTTGTGATCCACACAGTCAAAGGCTTTAACGTAGTCAATGAAGCAGAAGTGGGTGTTTTTTTGAATTGCCTTGCAACCACTCTTGCCTGGAGAATCCCATGGACAGAAAAGCCTGGTAGGCTACAGTCCATGGGGTCGCAAAGAGGCGGACATGACTGAGCGACTTCACTTCACTTCACTTCACTTCTTCTATGATCCGATGGATTTTGGCAATTTGATCTTTGGTTCCTCTATCTATTCTAAAACCAGTTTGTACGTGTGAAGTTCTCAGTTCATGTACTGCTGAAACCTAGCTTGAAAGATTTTGAGCATAATCTTCCTAGCATGCGAAATGAGCACAAATGTATGGTAGTTTGAACATTCTTTGGCACTGTTCTTCTTTGGCATTAGAATGAAAACTGACCTTTTCCAGCCCTGTGGCCACTGATGAGTTTTCCAAATTTGCTGACTTATCGAGTACGGCTCTTTAACAGCATCACCTTTTAGGACTTTAAATAAATAGCTCAAATGGAATTCCATCACCTCAACTAGCTTTGTTTGCAGTAATGCCTCCTAAGGTCCTCTTGACTTCACACTCTAGAAATGTCTGCTCTAGTTGAGTGACTACACCAGTCATTAAGACCTCGTTTCTATAGTTCTGTGTATTCTTGCCATATCTTCTTAATTTCTTCTGTTTCTGTTAGGTCTTTACCATTTCTGTCCCTTATTGTGTCCATCCTTGCATGAAATGTTCCCTTGATATCTCCAGTTTTCTTGAAGAGATCTTTTTTCTTTCCCATTTTATTATTTTCCTCTACTTCTTTGCATTGTTCATTTAAAAAGGCCTTATCTCTCCTTGCTATTCTCTGGAACTCTGCATTCAGTTATTAATATTCTTTGGATAATTAAAATATACGGGTGGAAAATATTCAGCAGCACACATACACCATGCATAGAAGAGAATGTATTATCAAAAAAAAAAGTTGCAAAGGTAAGTGAAGTTTGACCATAGAAGAAATTTATTTTGTAAATAATGGAAAATCATTCATTTTAAGCAGAGAAATGGCACGTGAAGAAATATATTTTGTAATGACTGGCAAAATTTAAAGACTGACAAGAGCAAGTATTATGACAATATAGAGCAACATATACCTACTCTGCTGGGGGAGGAAGAATAAACTGTTACGACACTTAGGAGGACGACTTGACATTATCTTGTAAAGCTGAAGATAATGAGCATTCCACAACCTAGCAATTCCACCCCTAGTATTTTTACCTTTGAGAAACTTACACATATGCATGAGGGAACAGGTATTAAGAGTACATACTGCAGTTTTTTGGTAAACATTAAAACTGGAAACACCCAACATATAATAACAGAAAAAATGAATATATAATGGCATAGTAATATATTACAGTACTATATTTAATTATTACAGTAATATATCACAGTACTATACTTAATTATTAATTAAAATAATTAAAACTGTATATATCATAGATAAATTTCAAAAACAATGTTGATCAAAAAAGGCAAGTTATTACCTAACAATTTTCCATAAAGTTAATAATACTATGTTTTATTAACAAATATATAGAAATATGGGAAAGAACAAAATCATGCATGAAAGTAACACTAAGTTTAGGGTAGTGGTTATTTCTGAGCAAGAAGTAAGAAGAACAGAATCAGACCAATATGTTTTTAATGTTTAATTTTGAAATATATAGATCTGAAGCAAATGTGACAAAGCATTCATATTTGACAAAACTGGAAGACTCATTACACTATTCTCTCTGTCTTTCTACCAAAGAAAAGATTACTCTGGTGGCAGTATAGAAAATGGACTGGAAGGAGGCAAAAAGGAAACACAGAGTAAAACCAAAAGACTTCTGAAATCTAGTGAGAAATGACAAGCAGTAATAACAAGGATAAAAAATAAGGGGCTTGAGAAAGGAGTGGAGCTGAGAGATATTTAGAAAATAAAACCAGTAAGATTAGGAAACAGAACAAACATAGGAAGTAAGAGCAAAGTAGAAACTTATGAGTTCAAAGTCAGTTTTCCTCAAAATAGAAAAGCAGGTAGACAGCATTTTAGAAGACAGTTATTCAGTCGCTAAGTTGTGCCTGACTCTTACGCGACCCCATGGACTGTAGCCCAGCAGGCTCCTCTGTCCATGATTCTCCAGGAAGGAGCACTGAGGTGGGTTGCCATTTTCTTCTCCAAGGGATCTATTTGACTCAGGGACTGAACCAGTGTCCCCTGCTTGGCAGGCAGATTCTTTACTACTGAATTACCTAGGATGCCCCACAGTTTAAATAAGTGCAGTTTATTCCAATTATAAACCAGTAAAGCTGTTAAGAGATAAAATGGTTCTACATAAAAATCTAGATCTCCCATTTCTTTGGGAAAATCAATCAACTGTATATCAACACAACCATCTCCCACTTTTCATGTCTTGCTAAGGTCAATCCTGCCACAGTAGCAGCAAACACTGCAGAACAATTAAGACTGTGCCCACCTAAACACTGGCTGGGTCACAAGACATCCAGGACTACAGAGAGTCTCTCCTCTCTGCCCTGGACTTCCTGACTGTACAGCAGTGGCCACAAAGTTAACAGCCCAGGGAGGTACAGGAATCCAGGAAACTTTCAGATTATTTGTTTTGACACTGACCTTGGTCACAGGACCTTGGTCTGGAGGTCCTGAGAATTCCTGTATGCCTTTAACCCATAAAGCTACAGTCACATGAAATCTGTGTATGCCCTACAGAATCCAGTGAACCAGTGAAGTTGCTTAGTCGTGTCTGACTCTTTGCCATCCCATGGACTGTAGCCTACCAGGCTCCTTCATCCATGGAATTTTCCAGACAAGAGTACTGGAGTGGGTTGCCATTTCCTTCTCCAGGGGATCTTCCCTGACCCAGGGATCGAACCCAGGTCTCCTGCATTGCAGGCAGACGCTTTACCGTCTGAGCCACCAGGGAAGCCCCACAATTATTAGAAGGCTTTTCCACTCTATATTACACTGTTTTGATTTAAAACCCAGACCAAATAGATATTGGATAAGTAATATTTCCAGTGTATTCACTTCTGCAAAAGCAAAATACAAACTCTCTGGGTACATTTAAAACCTGACAATTTATCATAATTCCATGTGTATAAATTTCATACCATGTAATTTTTGTCTGATTCTCCTTTGTCTTATTGTCAACCTGAAACAGTTATATCTAGCTACTCCTTTTTCTCCCTAGTGGTCTCATTCAGTATTAGCTTAATTCTAAGAAAATTTTATTAATATTAATCCTGAACAAAAAAAATCCTGAAACAGCAATAAAATATCACAGTATATTTGACAAAGAAAGTATCAAGCTACATCACTTTTTTGAAAAACGAAGAAAACTTTACCTGAAATAAACTAAAGGATGATCTTAACAAAATCAAATACTTTTCAAACTATTATACAACCACTATTAAGAGAAAACCATAAATGAACTGAAGGTTTAGCTAAATTTTCCAAGAACAAAAAAGCTCAGTCCAATATAAAAAGCTTTTTCTAGAACTTAATCCCTCTACATTACTAATACAAACTACAAATACAAAGGTTACAGGTAAGAATATTCTTAGGACTTGCTACAGAGAAGGATGTGGGGAAGAAAAAAAAAAAAACCTCATGAATCTTACTCAAGTGTCACAGTACTACTAAATATCTGGTTAGGTTCACATAAACGCCTTCAATAACACCTTACTGCCTTAAGATCAATTTATCCAAATATCAAGCTAAAACTTTCAACTAGCAGAGTACAAGTGTTCCCTTCACTAAGGTGGGTTAATTGTGGCCTCTCAAAGACTTGTTTTCTTACTCTTCTTGTCCTCATCATTTATCATGTACAAATGCTGAGGAATGAGTGGAAAATATGCTAGAAATCACATAAATAAATATCAAAACAAATACCTCTCAGAACTACTAAAAGAGTAAATTTATGTTTTAAACCTTGAAATACAACACAATAAGGCAAAATTCAGTACAGTGTTTTACCCTTAACTATTTGATGACTAACTACATAACAAATATTCACTAACTGCCAATCAATCTTCAAAGACAACGGTAAATCTAAGCATAAGGCGAGCAATCTCACATTGCCTTTACTAACAATTAATCGACTTCAATTGATCAATTAATTTTTTATGTAGAAACTGCTCAAATATATCATTCAGCTTAAAGGTGTTACATGTGAACATCTTTTCTTCAATAATACTAGTTTTAATCTCTAGTAAAAACCTACCTTTGAGGTTCTTTGAAGTTGATCACCAACATATGTTTTACGAAACTGATCCAAGAACCACAGAATTGCAAGTTCTATTTTCTCATTAGAACACTGAGGCAATCCGGTATCCATTAAAGATATAAGCTGAAAAACTCTTTTCATGAAGGAAAAAAAAGGCTTCAGTAAAAGTTCTTAGAGAAATAATATTAAAACATTTATCAACAATTTTATATAATATAAAAAGTGAAAAAATACAAATGCTTATAAAGAAAATATTTCAAAAATCATCTGAAATCCCACACTAAGAGATACTACAATCTGGTCAAATTCCTTCTATCCTTTTTTCCTAACACATACATATACATGCCTAGACACCTACATGGACATAACAGTCATTAATTTACTAAATTTTATATATAAATACATGTGATATACATATAAATATATAACATCTATATGGTAAATACCTACCATTATATATCATATAAACATAGATATCAACTTAAAAATGTATAAAAATATATATTTATAAAACATTTTAGTAAACGAGAGTGATATTGAATGTGTAATTTTGTATTTTTTCATTACAACACATTTTCATCAAACCATATATTTTGAGCTCACATGGTTCAAAGTACCAAAAAAAAAAAAATTAAGAGGCACATCCATTAAGCTGTATCGCTTTCTTAATGAGTAATAAAAATTTTACCTGAAATAAATTACAAGATGATCTTAACAAAATCAAACATTTTTAATATAAGTGTGCAATTATATCAAAAATCATAAATGAACTAAAGGCTAAGTTAAAATTTCTAAAGAAAAACTTACTAGAATAAAAAGCTTAGCCTAGGATTTTCCCCCACCCTTCCCCCGAAAAAAAAAAAAAAAATCCTTCTATTATCTATTTTCATTAAAATTTTCCAAAGAACGGCTGCCAAACGGCTGGTGCTAACAAAATCAGCATACCATAATAAAATTTTTAAGAGACAGAAATAGAACTTCTGGAGGAAATAGTACCTACTTTTATTTCTCATTGTACAAAGGCAACTGGACCCAGCCCTAACCCGTCCACGTCCATCCACGCACGCACACAAGGACATACACACACGCACTGTCAACAGCGCGTGTCGTTCAGAGACTTGGTGAATGTGTGTGCAGGCGAATACGACTCATGATTCTCCTCCAAACGCTTCACACATACGAAGCACACTATGCTGTTATACTGTTAAACCTAGCTTTCTTCATTTACCTTATAGATTTTTCATGTCAGATATAAAGAACTTCCTTATTCTCTTTTTACAGCTGTTTAACATTCCACTATATGACCATGTGTGCTCAGTCACTAAGTCATGTCTGACTCTTTAATGACCCCATAGATTGTAGCCCACCAGGCTCCTCTGTCCATGGGATTTTTCCAGGCAAGAATACTCGAGTGTGCTGCCATTAACCATATTATTTTCAACATTCCCCTACTGATGGACACTAAAGTTGCTTATGATATTTTGCTGTTACAAAAACACTGCAATTCACAACCTTTAACACATCATTCCACACATTTACAGTTACAATATAAACCTTATAGTAAAAGTCAAATTATTGGCTTAAAGAATATGAATTTATAATTCTGATAGCTATTCCAATGAAGTTGCCTTCCAATGAAATTGAAATCACTTATACTCCTGTCACCAGTAAAGGAGAGTGTCTATACACATAGATAATTCAGAGTGATACTAAACTTTAGAACTTACTGGAATCTGAAAAAATGGTATCTCTAATATTTATTATTTTTTAATCTTATAACAACTAATGTTCTGCATAACAGGAGACCTCCTTGTGTCCATCATCTGTGGTCCTCCTTCAATCCCTTTTATTCCTTAGGGTTTCACTAAGGTGTCTTTTATTAATAATTCATTATAATTTTTAATTACTAAAAGATTACATGCAGAAAACTTCTAAAACTCTAGCCATCAATCACCTTGTTTCCTTTCAGCTAATAAATGAAAAACCTACTGCTCAGACAACTCTTATGGATTTTGCATAAGAACAACATCTTACCCAAATCTGAGGTGCTTTTATATTTCATCTTTTTATATATACTGCTATGATACACTGGAACTTAATCTTGAACATCTCTTGTGAGATATGGCTCAACATTTTTTGCAGATGACTACCCAGCTGCTTCAACACTTCATTTGTTTCTCATATAGTCTATTTTTGCCCACCATTTTGAATTACCCCTTATTATATACATTAGGTCCATTTGTGAATTTGTATTACTTTCTGGATATTTTATTTAATTCCACTGATCTGTCTAACTAAACATCTTGCCCAATTATTTTTTTCATATTATTAATTTTCTAAAACAGTATAAAATTAAGGCTATGTTAAGTTTTAATAATCTCATTTTGAATATAAACATATTTCATTGAAATACAACTACTGTCCTTTATCCTACTAGCAAAGAGTTCTAGGAAGAAAATACCTTGTTTACAGCAAATGAACTTCTTTATAAATCTTGATATTTACTGCCAAAGTGTTATGAAATAATATTTTGGCAACCATTTTTATAGTTAAATAGCTAAATTAAGCTACTTATTTAAAAGTAACTTCACTCACTAAATATCTTTAATGCTATTAAAATTTATGAAGGAAAGCTTAATAAAGATCAAATTTAAAAATCATATTATCAACCACGTTTGTTTTTCTAAAGAAGTATTTATTCTTTGATTTGAAAGGAGGAACAAAGCTAGCTTTTAAAGTCTACGTATTGTTCAACGCATAGACTGCTGAAGTAGTTTTAGTTAAATAAATACAGACACCAAGCCTCATCTCTGGATTCAGGTGATTTTAAGTAATGCATATCCTGCTTTTAAATTCTTTATGAGTAGGACCTCCCTTTTCCTACTTTAGTTCTTTGCTGATTCTATGCAATTGCTTGTTTACTTTCATTTCCTTTAAATAGCATACATTCCAAAAATCTGAAGAAGACATGAAACCAAAAGACAAGTTTGCTGGGGTGCCTTTACAACTCATATTAAGCTGGTGATTTGCATTTGCTTAAGAGGCAATGCTATCCCAAGCAGGAGAGTAGGAAAAAGTTCCCAGGGCGGGTACATGACCCTTTTGTCAAATACGCTTTGATAGTTGCATTAATACAGGAAGTTCAGCTGCAAGTAACTGAAATCCAAAATAACAATTGCTTGAACAATACAGATGTTGATTTCTCTCTCAAGCAAAAATCCAAGGCAACGCTCTAGGACTAGCTGGTGAGCCATGGTGTATCCAGACGCAGGTTCCCTCCATCTTGTTGTTATAATTGCCTTCACTCGCCCAGTCACTTCATGGTTTAGGATAGATTCTTCAGATAAACCCATGTGCATATATGTTACACACACCACGTTTACTTACATTCAACTGCCCAGAATATAGTCACTTAACCATACCCAGATGTAAGAAATTATAGTAAATCTAGTCTTTATTCAGGTGGCCAATGCCCAGCAAAACATTTCAGGTATTCTATTACTGCAGAAGAAGGAAAGAAGAGATACAAGACAACTAGTAGTCTCTGCCATAGGACTCTTCAAAGATTTGTGGCCACCTCTAACAAACGCTTAACACCAGAGTTTGTATTGTATATAGGTTAGGTTAGGTTATTGAATATTCACTTGCAGTTTAAATTTAGTGGCCTACATTTATTTTTACCTTTATCTTAAATTATCTTTGGAGCATGAAGGGAATACAAATACAAAATACATTAAATAACTTTGATTCAAGTATATGCACACCATTACAAGTATAAAGAAATGAATTTTTGGATAATTAACTCTTTTATCTCTTTTACATTCTCCTTATATCCAATTACATAAGTAGTTTTTCAGTCAATAAACACTTGAAGGCCTACTATAATGGTAGGTATATGTTAGGAGTTCAGAAAATAACACTGAGCAAAACATATATATTCCCAGTCCTCCAGAAATCTATAATCTATGCTGGGAAAGACAATAAAACAAATAATTAGAATAAGCAATGACAAGCGCTATAATAAACACTATGAAGAAAGTAGCAAGAACTCCTGACATTCTTGGATGTAACAGAGCAAAGAGAGCATTGAGAGAAAATGGCAAGTGTGTGTAGTTATCTAGACAGGGGGAAAAAAAAGGCATGACTCATTGAAGAGCTGAAAAAAAGTCCAGTATGGCTATAAAGCAGTTAGTGGCAGGAGATAAGGCTAATGAGACAGGTAGGACCCTGATTATGAAGAGCCTGACAAGCCACATTAATTTTAATCCCAATAGCAATGAAAGTCATTGCAGAGTTTAAGCAAAGCACAGATATAATCAGATCTTTGTTTTTGAAAGCCAGAAAGGAAACAGAGTGTCGATTTCAAATTACAGCATGACTCTAGGTAAATGATGACAGGCGTTAAAACAGCAGGGTGACAGAAATAATTGAAACTAGCTAGGATAAGTAGAAGGTAAAAGTTGATAGACTTTGATGACCATATGGATGCTGGTGAGAGAAAAAAGAAAAAGTTAAGGAGAAGTCCCAGGATTTAGGCCTTGGCAACTAAGTGGACAGTGATGAGACACATGAAGAAAGTCAGGGTTGGGAGTGGATGGAAGAGATGAGTTTAATTTTAGTCACTGAATTAGAGGTACATGTGGGATAAAACTTGCAAGAGAACCAGTTCGATAAGTGTTTGGTAATCAGAAGATAGGAATTACTAAAACAACACAGAATTACTGAGCCATGCTGAGGGCTCAGTTAAGGTTAAAAAAAAAATGTATCTTAGGAGGTTAATACAGTTCATGGGGTCACAAAGAGTCAGACATGATTGAGCAACTGAGCACACACACACACACACACACACACACATATACACACACACCGGTACCTATCCACAGAAGAGTGTAATATTTTCATACTGCTCAAGAGATTAAGAGAAAACTCTGAGTTTAGGTTCTGCCACACAGAGGAGATAAAAATACAGGGGCAAACAAAGCAGATAAAGCTTATTCCTTCCCTATTCTAGTGAAATAAACAACTAAACATTAAGAGATAGTAAGTACTGAGAGGAAAAAATAGAGTAGGATAAGGATGTTATTTCGGAAAGGGAGGTCAAAGAGGTAGAGACATCTGGATACAGACCTGACTGAAGTGACAGAGTACTATATAAAATCTGGGAGAAAGCATTCCAAGCACAAGGGAAGCACAAAGCCCCTACAGTGAAAATATATTAGTAATACTCAAAGAATACCAAGGAAGCCAGTGTATGTAGTTGAGCTGAATGACAAAGTATAGGAAATAAGGTCAGAGAAGTAGCACTGTACACTCTGGGCCATGGCCAAGATTTTGGAATTTCTCTCATGTGGGACAGAAAAAGCCACCAGAAGTTTCTGAGTAGAGAAGAGGAAGCAAACGACTGAATGGGAAAGAAGTGACACTTATCTATACCACAGCAGGGTTTGGGACAGAGAGCAAAACACAGCTAGTTGCAAAAGCCTTCAGTGAATAATGAGGAATGAGTGGGAGGCCAGTACATGAGAACGGCATGGAGAAACAGAGGGTGCTCTAACCGAGAGGAGTGTGCCTAAAGGAAGCAATCACTAGCAAAGTAAAGAGGACACAGGGGAAGACAAATCCCTAGGAAATCTCTCAAAATGTTTATATTCTGTTCATGAGTGAAACTAAAATCACTATTAAATTATCTTTATTTAATTAGAATTGTGTGGCATGAGCACAAATATTCTTATTTGCTAAGTCAAAGTAGCATATTTTGAAATTTTAAACATGTCTTAAATGTCGTTATCATAATATTGAAAGTTTTTATGAATATCAACCTTTTCCTGATAAAATAACATAAATTTTTGGCAAGAACTTCTGAACTTCTAATTTTGTAGTGTTTTCCCAGGAGTTACAATGGTTATCACCTAACAATAATACACAGAAGGCGAATAATATTACAGTTCTAGTTACTTGGAATTTCTTCATATGAAATTGATATGTTAAATTTTTACATAAAACATAGTTCTTGTCTAATTCAAAATCTATGTATGTTAGAACACATACTTATGTCTTTTTTATAGACAAAATATGTAAGTCCTGGTACATACCCCACCTTGAATCTGCTTGGCTTAAACACTCACCATCCCCACCACCACCTCTTCTCATCCCTGGACTCAACTACTTGCCTTGTAGCCCAGGAAAGATTCATACAGTTTCTGAAGTTATAAGTCCTCACTCAGGGGAGAGGAAAGGCCTACCATAGCTCCAGCCAGCCCCCACCTCCAACCAATAGAACCAACAGAAGCTCTGGCACACGCAGCATCTCCTCAAAGGGGCCAAGGAACAAACCTAAGAAGCACAGAAAAGTTACCCACTCCAGGAGTAGATTTCAGCCACTAAAGAGTGGGCCACAGAAGTAAGTGATGAGAGAAACTGCTTGCCCTTAGTCCCCATTGCCCTGCCACCACCAAGACGGACTGTTTTGAAACATAGCTGTTCCATGTGGTCTCTGGGGAAATCTGTAAAAGTGTGCAACCAGGTGTGGAATGCACCACCTTTTATAATTGACTCTCATTATTTATGGCAGTTATGTGCTATAAAATTGCTGTGAAAACTGAATTAGCAAATACTAACCCACTGCTCCTAGAGGAAATAAAGGAATAGGTTCCTGAGGAACTCTGGTCACAATATTTTCATCAGCTACTCAACACATAACCTGTTTTATGTGTTTCTGTTTAAAGACACCTTATTTAATATATATTTTTGATTCATTAACTTTGAGCTCACAGCCAAGAGCATTAAAATTTGCTCCTGAAGAAAGCCTGCCTAGCAAATGTACTTTCTCTGTAAGGCACATTACAGTCTTCTTGTGCTTAGGGACACCAGAGAGCACCTCAGCACTATAATGGAGAGACATCTTAAACAGTGAGACCACCGACAGAAAGAACAAGGCATGAAAAATATGGCACTAAATCAGAAGGCAAAAAGGACATGTTTATGGTATGAGTGCTGAAACAAGAAGACACCATCTGTTCAACCTCAGCTGTGAAAATGTACACTGGGCAACTCAAATTTTTAGCCACTTTGCACAGAACCAAGAATGACTACAATTTGTTGTTGTTCAGTCACTAAGTCATGTCCGGTTCCTTGCAACCCCATGGACTGCAGCACACCAGGCTTCCCCATCCTTCACTATCTATTGGGGTTTGCTCAAAACTATGTCCATTGAGTCAGTGATGCCATCCAACAGTTTTATCATCTGTCACCCCCTTTTCCTCCTGCCCACAATCTTTCCCCTCTGATGTAAAAACTGTGGGTAGAACACAAAATGCTGTTCCTGTCATTATCAAGCTCAAAGACCCTCACCTATTTCCACATCAAAAGCAGTACCCACTAAAGCCCTGGGTTAAGGAAGTTTTAAAACCCATCATGGAAAATTTAAAGGAACAAGGGCTATTAATTCCCTATAATAATCCTATATAGTCCATGAACACTCCTATTTTGGGTGTAAAAAGAGTCAAATGATAAATGGAGACTTGTTCAAGATGTATGAATAATAAGTGCCTTATCCTTATACTTTATTGTCTGAAAACCCTGAACGAGCCAAATATTTTTCAGTCATTGATTTGAAGGTTGCTCAGAGGTTAAAGTGTCCTGCCTCCAATGCAGGAGACCCGGGTTCAATCCCAGGGTCAGGAAGAGCCCCTGGAGAAGGAAATGGCAACCCACTCCAGTATTCTTGCCTGGAGAATCCCATGGACAGAGGAGCCTGGTAGGCTAAAGTCCACAGGATCGCAAAGACTCGGACATGACAGAGTGACTTCACTTTCACTTTTCACTTTCTTTCTAGAGTTAAACCTATATTAAATCATCCTTTACCTATGACTTTAAAACAATTGAGAGGATTCTTGGGCATAACAGGCTATTGCCGCATTTGGATTCTGGGTTATGGGGAACTTGCCCGGCCTTTATATAAACTTATAACTGAGAATCAGCAGGCCCAAACTAACAAGCGGGTTTGGTCCCCACAGACTCAAAAGGCTTTTTAAGGCTCTTCAAGCTGCTCTTCTGCAGGCTCCAACTTTGAGCTTGCCCACAGGATTAGAGTTTAGTTCCTTACTGAAAAAAAGGCTAAGGCCACATGCCTTAAGAGTAATTGCTACTATTGTTTCTCTAATGCCTAAAGCTCCTAAGTTTACTAATGGGCAAAATCTTACTATATGGACTTCGCATCATGTAAGTGGGATCTTAAACTCTAAAGTTCAGAGTGACAATGGCTCTTTAAAGCTGCTGTAATTCAAGGGGTGTTGAAAGCTCTAGGAATAGAATATCACTTACACTGTTCCTGGAGACCCTAATCTTCAGAAAAGGGAGAAAAGACTAATGACATTATTAAGGGACATCTGTGTAAGCTAATTCAAGAAATACAAGACAGCTGGTTTAAAGTTTAACCCATACTTAAACGAGGGCTCGAACTGGCCCCTCAAAAATGGGATTATCTCAATGACAGACAGTTTTTGTGCAGAGATATCATCATAGATCTTGAAGCCTTAGAATTAACTATGTGACTCAGCTCTGAGCTTTTCAACTTCCTCATCAATTGAAGGCTTAACATGGTGGCTTTCTCCACTTCAAGGAAAGGACTTTCTTCAATTCTGCGAATGCCTTCACCAACAATATGTGACGTCTCTTCTTTATCTGATGACATCTAACGATCCTAAGATGGACTGCTGTAACTATTGACATAACATAACTTTTAATTTTGATTATGATTTAACTTGGTTTAATGACTATCTTGCCTTACATCTGTAACTATATAATGGGGATTTGTTTCTAATCATCTGAAAGCTTTTAGGTTATAAATGGTTGTTCAAGCTCCTAGGAGTGCCACAGCCTCCTCCAACTATTACTTGGGGCCCCTGGATCAGAGACCCTCAATATGAGAGTTAGGACAATTTAGGGACAACGCCCAATCACAGCAGGAAGTAGTTATGGAATGAAAATGACACCTCTTTCCCTTGACAACATAATTCTCCTAAAAGAAAAGGGAGAAATGAGAGTCAATTCCTAGGCAGGTTGATAAGAAGTCCAGAATCCCCAAGGAGGAGAAAGGGGTCTGGGGCTATCAAGGGGGAGATACGGGGTTGGGAATTCTCAAGGAGAAGGAAAGGACAAACATTTTTTTCCTACATTCCTTAGTCTTAGTCACATAAAACATTTTTTTCTTTATGCCCAGAGCTAATGATTACATAACAAAAACAACTCAGCTTAAACTCTTTTCAGTTCAGATCAGTTCAGTCACTCAGTCGTGTCCGACTCTTTGCAACCCCATGAATCGCAGCACGCCAGGCCTCCCTGTGCATCACCAACTCCCGGAGTTCACTCAGACTCACGTCCATCGAGTCAGTGATGCCATCCAGCCATCTCATCCTCTGTCGTCCCCTTCTCCTCCTGCCCCCAATCCCTCCCAGCATCAGAGTCTTTTCCAATGAGTCAACTCTTCGCATGAGGTGGCCAAAGTACTGGAGTTTCAGCTTTAGCATCAGTCCTTCCAAAGAACACCCAGGACTGATTTCGTTTAGAATGGACTGGTTGGATCTCCTTGCAGTCCAAGGGACTCTCAAGAGTTCTCCAACACCACAGTTCAAAAGCATCAATTCTTCGGTGCTCAGCTTTCTTCACAGTCCAACTCTCACATCCCTATATGACCATTGGAAAAAACATAGCTTTGACTAGACGGACCTTTGTTGTCCAAGTAATATCTCTGCTTTTGAGTATGCTATCTAGGTTGGTCATAACTTTCCTTCCAAGGAGAAAGCGTCTTTTAATTTCATGGCTGCAATCACCATCTGCAGTGATTTTGGAGCACCAGAAAATAAACTCTAACACTGTTTCCCCTGTTTCCCCATCTATTTCCCATGAAGTGATGGGACCAGATGCCATGATCTTCGTTTTCTGAATGTTGAGTTTTAAGCCAACGTTTTCACTCTCCTCTTTCACCTTCATCAAGAAGCTTTTTATAGTTCCTCTTCACTTTGTGCCATAAGGGTGGTGTCATCTGCATATCTGAGGTTACTGATATTTCTTCCAGCAATCTTGATGCCAGCTTGTGCTTCTTCCAGGCCAGCGTTTCTCATGATGTACTCTGCATATAAGTTAAATAAGCAGGGTGACAATATACAGCCTTGACGTACTCCTTTTCCTATTTAGAACCAGTCTGTTGTTCCATGTCCAGTTCTAACTGTTGCTTCCTGACCTGCATAAAAGTTTCTCAAGAGGAAGGTCAGGTGGTCTGGTATTCCCATCTCTTTCAGAATTTTCCACAGTTTATTGTGATCCACACAGTCAAAGCCTTTGGCACAGTCAATAAAGCAGAAATAGATGTTTATCTGGAACTCTCTTGCTTTTTCCATGATCCAGCGGATGTTGGCAATTTGGTCTATGGTTCCTCTACCTTTTCTAAAACCAGCTTGAACAACTGGAAGTTCATGGTTCATGTATTGCTGAAGCCTGGCTTGGAGAATTTTGAGCATTACTTTGCTAGCATGTGAGATGAGTGCAATTGTGCGGTAGTTTGAGCATTCTTTGGCATTGCCTTTCTTTGGGATTGGAATGAAAACTGACCTTTTCCAGTCCTGTGGGCACTGCTGAGTTTTCCAAATTTGCTGGCATATTGAGTGCAGCACTTTCACAGCATCATCTTTCAGGATTTGAAATAGCTCAACTGGAATTCCATCACCTCCACTAGCTTTGTTCGTAGTGATGCTTTTTTTTTTTTTCTTTCAGATGGTTTAAATTTTTATTGTAGTATAATTGGTATACACTATATAAGTTTCAGATGCACAATGTTATAATTTAATGGTTATATACATTAAAAAGTGATCACCACAATAACTCTAGTTACCATCTGTCACCATACAGTTTACCCTGTGCTTTCTAAGGCCCACTTGACTTCACATTCAAGGATGTCTGGCTCTAGGTCAGTGATCACACCATTGTGATTATCTGGGTCGTGAAGATCTCTTTTGTAGAGTTCTTCTGTGTATTCTTGCCACCTCTTCTTGATATCTTCTGCTTCTGTTAGGTCCATACCATTTCTGTCCTTTATCGAGCCCATCTTTGCATGAAATGGTCCCTTGGTATCTCTAATTTTCTTGAAGAGATCTCTAGTCTTTCCCATTCTGTTGTTTTCCTCTCTTTCTTTGCATTGATCTCTGAGGAAGGCTTTCTTATCTCTTCTTGCTATTCTTTGGAACTCTGCATTCAGATGCTTATATCTTTCCTTTTCTCCTTTGCTTTTCACTTCTCTTCTTTTCACAGCTATTTGTAAGGCCTCCCCTGACAGCCATTTTGCTTTTTTGCATTTCTTTTTCTTGGGGATGGTCTTGATCCCTGTCTCCTGTACAATGTCACGAACCTCAGTCCATAGTTCATCAGGTACTCTATCTATCAGATCTAGTCCCTTAAATCTCACTTCCACTGTATAATCATAAGGGATTTGATTTAGGTCATACCTGAATGGTCTAGTGGTTTTCCCTACTTTCTTCAATTTCAGTCTGAATTTGGCAATAAGGAGTTCATGATCTGAGCCAGTCAGCTCCTGGTCTTGTTTTTGTTGACTGTATAGAACTTCTCCATCTTTGGCTGCAAAGAATATAATCAGTTTGATTTCAGTGTTGACCATCTGGTGATGTCCATGTGTAGAGTCTTCTCTTGTGTTGTTGGAAGAGGGTGTTTGCTATGACCAGTGCATTTTCTTGGCAAAACTCTATTAGTCTTTGCCCTGCTTCATTCCGTATTCCAAGGCCAAATTTGCCTGTTACTCCAGGTGTTTCTTGACTTCCTACTTTTGCATTCCAGGCCCCTATAATGAAAAGGACATCTTTTTTGGGTGTTAGTTCTAAAAGGTCTTGTAGGTCTTCATAGAACCGTTCAACTTCAGCTTCTTCAGCGTTACTGGTTGGGGCACAGACTTGGATTACTGTGATATTGAATGGTTTGCCTTGGAAACGAACAGAGATCATTCTGTCATTTTTGAGACTGCATCCAAGTACTGCATTTCGAACTCTTTTGTTGACCATGATGGCTACTCCATTTCTTCTGAGGGATTCCTGCCCGTAGTAGTAGATATAATGGTCATCTGAGTTAAATTCACCCATTCCAGTCCATTTTAGTTTGCTGATTCCTAGAATGTCAACGTTCACTCTTGCTATTTCTTGTCTGACCACTTCCAATTTAGTAAACTCTGTACTAAGGATTATATAACAACAATGTATCCTGCTTGAGGACACGATTCTCCTTCTTGGGAACCTTCTGACTACTTATATTATCTTAAAAGGTATATTGTGGGAATGGGTCTGATAAGACCTTTACAACCTTGAGACATTCTTTTGGTTTACTGTAATAACCAATTGAAAAATTATATAGCTCCCTTGCTTAGACTAGCAAGGGGGCTAGTCCACGTCCCCCCTCTGATGTCTATGTCAGAAGTTTCCACTGTCCCTTTCATACTTTAATAAAACTCTGCTACACGAAAGCTCTTGAGTGACCAAGCCTGGTCCCTGGTCCCAAAGCTAAATCTTCTTCTTTGGAGATTACAAATCTGACACCGTTTACTGTAAGCTATTACCAGCATCAGGGTCTTTTCCAGTGAGAAGAGTTGGCTCTTTGCATCAGTTGGCCAAAGTACTGGAGTCCTCTCAATGAACATCCAGAGTTGATTTCCTTTAGGATGGACTGGTTTGATGTTCTTGCTGTCCAAGGGACTCTCAAGAGTCTTCTCCAGCACCACATTCGAAAGCACCAATTTTTCGGTGCTCATCTTTCTTTATGGTCCAACTCTCATATCCATACATGACTACTAGAAAAACCACAGCTTTGACTATATGGATCTTTGTCAGCAAACTGACGTCTCAGCTTTTTAATACACTGTCCAGGTTTGTCATAGCCTTCCTTCCAATGAGCAAGCGCCTTTTAATTTCATGGCTGCAGTCACTGCCATGAGTATTGATTGGTGGTTAACAAACAAATTTTAGCAAATACACAAATCTGCAAAAATGGAATCTGTGAAAAATGAGTATTAATTCTATTTGTTTTCTCTCATTTTCTCACTCACTTTTCCTTCCTTCTTTCTTCCCTGAAAATGTAGCCTTTTCCCCATTCCCCCCAAAACATTAGCTGATAAAACTTCACCTAAGGCTTTGTTTTCTAGAGAATATACACTAAACACAAAACAAATCTTATTTAAAGCTAAATAAATATGTTTGCTGCCTAAAGAAAAAAATTAAAAATTTATACTTGGCAAATACACACCACTTTTATTTCCTGTTATATATATATAGTTAGGGAAATAGTACCACTAGGTAACTTTCTGTTTGATGATGCAAACTTTAAAAAATAATCAAAATAATTATGCCAAAATTATACTTAATTCCCACTTTACTAAATATGTTGTGTATACACTAAAAGATGGTACAGAAGCAAATTATTCACTTGGTTTAAAATTAAACAAATCATTTTGAGAATGTCCCTATTCATATTTTAAAGTGGTTTCATATTGGAAATAATGAATCTTAGGAAAAACTTACTTTCTATTCAGATTCAAATTGAGATAGTTTCAAATGAGATAGCTTAAAGGTTATAAATGGTATGAAATGAGAAATTTCTATTTAAAGTGGCAACAAAGGTATTAAAAACTTAAGAATATATAATAAATAATAATGAGAGAGAATATCACATTAAAGACTTCAGTAGGGTAATAATGATATACTATGCAGATGACACCACCCTATGGCAGAAAGTGAAGAGGAGCTAAAGAGCCTCTTGATGAAGGAGAAAGAGGAGAGTGAAAAAGCTGGCTTAAAACTCAACATTCAAAAAACGAAGATCATGGCATCTGGTCCCTTCACGTCATGGCAAATAGATGGGGAAACAGTGGAAACAGTGTCAGTGTTTCATAAAAGTGACTTTATTTTTTGGGGCTCCAAAATCACTGCAGATGGTGACTGCAGCCATGAAATTAAAAGTTGCTTACTCCTTGGAAGGAAAGTTATGACCAACCTAGATAGCATGTTCAAAAGCAGAGACATTACTTTGCCAACAAAGGTCCATCTAGTCAAGGCTATGGTTTTTCCAGTGGTCATGTATGGATGTGAGAGTTGGACTGTGAAGAAAGCTGAGTGCCAAAGAATTGATGCTTTTGAATTGTGGTGTTGGAGAAGACTCTTGAGAGTCCCTTGGACTGCAAGGAGATCCAACCAGTCCATTTTAAAGATCAGACCTGGGATTTCTTTGGAAGGAATGATGCTAAAGCTGAAACTCCAGTACTTTGGCCACCTCATGCGAAGAGTTGACTCATTGGAAAAGACCCTGATGCTGGGAGGGATTGGGGGCAGGAGGAGAAGGGGATGACAGAGGATGAGATGGCTGGATGGCATCACCGACTAGATGGACGTGAGTCTGAGTGAACTCCGGGAGTTGGTGATAGACTGGGAGGCCTGGCGTGCTGCAGTTCATGGGGTAACAAAGAGTCGGACATGACTGAGCGACCGAACTGAACTGAACTGAAGGTCAGTGGAAAAGAATGAAACACCTAGAAAGGGACATAAGAATTCTGAGTAACATTTAAGTGGCATTTTAAATTGGTAGAGAGTGGAGTTGACATTGACTAGTTAATACCTTGGAAACATTCAAAAAAGCATATAAAATAAAATATATGTTGAATATATTAAAAATTAAATATAAAAAGCTGAAATTGTAAAAGAACCAGGAAAAAATGTAGGTGAATATTTTTATTATCCAGGCATGGAATAACCTTCCTAAATATGAGCATTAAAACTATATGATAGGGACTTCTTCAGTGGCCCAGTGGCCAAGATTCCATGCTTCCAATACAGGGTCTGGGTTTGATCCCTGGTCAGGGAACTTAGACCCCACATGCTACAACTAAGAGTTCGCATGATGCAACTAAAAGTCCCTTATGCCACAACTAAGACCTGACACAGCCAAATTAATGAATTAATGTTTTAAAAATATGAAAGAAAAAAATCCACATTTGAATATATAAATATTTTGTGTACTTAGTCGCTCAGTCGTGTCCAACTCTTTGCGATCCGATGGACTATATCCCACCAGGCTCTCTCTCCTCTGTCCATGGATTCTCTAGGTAAGAATACTGGAGTGGGTAGCCACTGCCTTCTCCAGGAATATAAATATTTTAAAGCCAGTAAAAAAGAAATTTCTAAGACATTAAAATATATACAGAAGACATATTCAAAATGAATAGCAAAATATTACAATCTTTGATATATACTGATATATATTGAATAATTATGAATAAACTAGGAAAGAATCATAAAAGAAAACCAAATGATACAATCTACATATAATAAAAAAGCACAAAGAAAAATAGAAATGACAAGAAAAGGAATGGAAAATAATGTTTGATACCACTTCTAAACAAGGAAATACAAATAAAAATGAGACATTAGTTGGAAAAGATAATAATCCTACTACCTAGTGTTCAACTGCAGAAAAAAACCATAACTTCTCATAGCCTTTGGGTTCAGAGGAGAAACTGGTACTTTTCCAGAAGGCCCTGTGGTGATGTGTGCTGAGCCTTTAAAGTGCCATATATATACTATTCAACCAGCTACTCAGCTTTTAGGATATGACTCCAATAAAATTATCTTGATCTATGTAAAGATACAGCTAAAAGAATATTCACCTTTGTAATAAGGAAAAACTGAGAAACAACCTAAAATTCCCAAAGCAAAGATACTTAAATTACAGTATAGCTTGAATATTGAGCAACTAACAATTTCTTCTTCATTTTTTACTTAACGTCCAGGTAAAATGTTCATAGTATAATGTTTGATTTTTAAAAAAATAATTGTTCTGGAGTTTCTTTTGGTAATACAGTGCTTACTATTTCCCATGTATTGTCCTAAGCACTTTAAAATTATTAACTCATTTAATCCTTCCAATGGCCCAAAATGAATTAGATACTATCATTAGTACTCAGTTCAGTTCAGTGTCTGACTCTTTGCTACCCCACAGACCGTAGCACACCAGGCTTCCCTGTCCATCACCAACTCCCAGAGTCTGCTCAAATTCACGTCCATCGAGTCGGTGATGCCATCCAACCATCTCATCCTCTCGTCCTCTTCTTCTGCCTTCAATCTTTGAGCATTACTTTGCTAGCATGTGAGATGGGTGCAATTGTGTGGTAGTTTGAGCATTCTTTGGCATTGGCTTTCTTTGGGATTGGAATGAAAACTGACCTTTTCCAGTCCTGTGGCCACTGCCGTGTTTTCCAGATTTCCTGGTATATTGTGCAGTACTTTCACAGCATCATCTTTTAGGATTTGAAATAGCTCAGCTGGAATTCCATTACCTCCACTAGCTTTCTTCTTAGTGATGCTTCCTAAGGCCCACTTGACTTCACAATCCAGGATATCTGGCTCAAGGTGAGCGATCACACCATCGTGGTTATCTTGGTCATGAAGATCATTTTTGTATAGTTCTGTGTATTCTTGCCACCTCTTCTTAATATCTTCTGCTTCTGTTAGGTGCATATCGTTTCTGTCCTTTATTGAGCCCATCTTTGCGTGAAATGTTCCCTTGGTATCTCTTAATTTTCTTGAAGAGATCTCTAGTCTTTCCCATTCTGTTGTTTTCCTCTATTTCTTTGCACTGATCACTGAGGAAGGCTTTCTTATCTCTCCTTGCTATTCTTTGCAACTCGGCATTCAAATGGGTGTATCTTTCCTTTTCTCCTTTGCCTTTAGCTTCTCTTCTTTTCTCAGCTATTTGTAAGGCCTCCTCAGACAACCATTTTGCCTTTTTGCATTTCTTTTTCTTGGGGATGGTCTTGATCCCTGTCTTCTGTACAATGTCACGAACCTCCATCCATAGTTCATCAGGCACTCTATCAGATCTAGTCCCTTAAATCTATTTCTCACTTTCACTGTACAGTCATAAGGGATTTGATTTAGGTCATAACTGAATGGTCTAGTTTCCCTACTTTCTTCAATTTAAGTCTGAATTTGGCAATAAGGAGTTCATGATCTGAGCCACAGTCAGCTCCCGGTCTTGTTTTTGCTAACTGTATACAGCTTCTCCATCTTTGGCTACAAAGAATATAATCAATCTGATTTCAGTATTGACCATCTGGTGATGTCCATATGTAGAGTCATCTCTTGTGTTGTTGGAAGAGGGTGTTTGCTATGACTAGTGCGTTCTCTTGGCAAAACTCTTGTTAGACTTTGCCCTGCTTAATTTAGTACTCTTAGGCCAAATCTGCCTGTTACTCCAGGTATCTCTTGACTTCCTACTTTTGCACTTCTGTCCTCTATGATGAATAGAACATTTTCTTTGGTTGTTAATTCTAGAAGGTCTCGTAGATTTTCATAGAACCATTTAATTTCAGCTTCTTTTTTTTTTATAACATTTTATATAACTCATTAAACAGTGCTTGTATAAAAATTCACACAGTTGCTAGAGGGCATACAATTTCCAAAAAATGTCCTGGGTTTTTGTTACATTCAGTTTTCTACGGGTGCAGTCAAATCAATGGTAAAATGCAGACATTATGCAGTGTTTCATTATCTTTGGTAAAACTCTTCTCATTATTTTGTCTCCTCACAGTATTAACTCTGATATCCACTTTGCGCAGGGTCTGCTATCACTAGGATGTCAGAAAAACATTAAGGCTGGATCTACAAGAGACAAGTATCTCTGAACGACATTAAGAGTCCCTTGGCCCAGGGGCCCCACTTCTTTTTTGGCCCTATAGCATGTGAGATCTTAGTTCCTTGACCAGGGATAGAAACCGTGCCCCCTGCAGTGGAAGCAGGGAGTGGTAACCACTGGACTACCAGGGAAGTCCCACCACTTCATAGCATCTCTCTCCATGGTGAGGCAGGGTTAAAAGCTCAATGGCCTCCAATCTGAGGCCTTGAGACCCTCCTCCTCAATCAGGCAAGAAGTAAACATTTGGGGCAAAGGTGGAAAATGAAGCCATGTCTGCAGGAACCCAAGTAGCCATACTATGGTGTGGTCAGGCCATAATTTCAGCTTCTTTAGGATTACTGGTTGGGGCACAGACTTGGGATTACTCTGATACTGAATCATTTGACTTGGAAATGAACAGAGATCATTTTGTCATTTTTGAGATTGCAACCAAGTACTGCATTTCGGACTCTCTTGACTGTGAGCGCTACTCCATTTCTTCTAAGGGATTCTAGCCCATAGTAGTAGATATAATGATCAACTGAATTAAATTCACCCATTCCAGTCCATTTTAGTTCACTGATTTCCTAAAATGTCGATGTTCACTCTTGCTGTCTCCTGTTTGACCACTTCCAATTTACCTTGATTCAAGGACCTAACATTCCAGGTTCCTATGCAGTTTGCTCTTGTATCGGAGTATCGGAGCTTACTTCCATCACCAATCACACCCACAACTGGGCACTGTTTTCACTTTTGCTCTGTCTGTTTGTTTTTTCTAGAGTTACTTCTCCACTCAATATCCAGTAGCATATTGGGCACCTACCAACCTGGGGAGTTTACCTTTCAGTGAGTGTCATATCTTTTTGCCTCATGGGGTTCTCAAGGCAAGAATACTGAAGTGGTTTCCCATTCCCTTGTCTAGTGGACCACATTTCATCAGAACTCTCCACCATGACCCGTCTGTCTTGGGTGGTCCTATATGGCATGGCTCATAGTTTCACTGAGTGAGACAAGGCTGTGGTCCTTGTGATCAATTTGATTAGTTTCCTGTGATTGTGGTTTTAGAGTGCCTGAAGAACTATGGACAGAGGTTCGTGTGATTGTGTGCCGTCTGATGGATAATGGTAAGAGGCTTATGGAAGCTTCCTGATGGGAGAGACTGACTGAGGGGGAAACTGGGTCTTGTTCTAATGGGCGGGGCCATGCTCAGTAAATCTTTAATCCAAATTTCTCTTCATGAGTGGGGCTCTGTTCCCTCCCTTTTGTTTGACCTGAGACCACACTATGGTGGAGGTAATGAAGTCCCTTGAACTGCAAGGAGATCAAACTAGTCAATCCTAAAGGAAATCAGTCCTGAACATTCACTGGAAGGACTGATCTGAAGCTGAAACTCCAATGCTTTGGCCACCTGATGCAAAGAACTGACTCACTGGACAAGACCCTGATGCTGGGAAAAGATTGCAGGAAGAAGGAGAAGGGGACGACAGAGGATGAGATGATTGGATAGCATCACCGACTAGATGGACATGAGTTTGAGCAAGCTCTGGGAGCTGGTGAAGGATAGGGAAGCCTGGTGCGCTACAGTCCATGGGGTCGCAGAGTTGAACACAACTGAGCAACTGAACTGAACTGAACTGAATGAAGATAACAGCGATCTCCTTCAAAATGTCCCGTGCACGTACTCCTGCACTCAGCACCCCCGACCCTATAGCAGGCCACCGCCAGCCCACGCCTCTGCTAGAGACTCCTAGACACTCACAGCAACATGGGTCAGTCTCTTGTGGGGTCACTACTCCTTTCTCCTGGGTTATTATTAACTATCAGTACTAGTATCCCCATTTTAGTTTACAATATTTAAGTATAATACAATTTTTGTTAAAAAAAGTTGAAAAATACACATGTAGTATATATAACTTTCAAATATCAATTAAAAAGACTCAAAGATCTTTACCAAATGACAGTAGTTATCTTCAAATTAATATGTAACTTTTTATTTGAAACTATTTTATAAAGCGTTCAGAAAAATACATATTATTTTGTTATACAGAAAGATATTGGGGCTTCCCTGTGGCTCAGTGGTAAAGAATCTGCTTGCCAATGCAGGAGACACAGGTTCAATTCCTGATCCAGGAAGATCCTACATGCTGCAGACCAACTAAGTCTGTGTGCCACAACTATTGAGCCTGTGCTCTAGAGCCAGGAGCTGCAACTGGCCACGTGCCACAATGACTGAAGCATGTGCACCCCAGAGCCTGTGCTCTGCGGCAAGAGGGGCCACCACCGTGAGAACCCACCCACCACAACTAAAGAGTAGCCCCCTTTTCTGTGACTAGAAACAAGTCCATGCAGCAACAAGCCAAAAACACACAAGTACATCAATTCTAAAAGAAATACATTATTAAAGATGAAGTACAATATATGGAAAACCAGCTCACTCATATTATTCATATGAATATATTTGACTGTACTATTTATCATTGATATGACTCCTACAAATCACTTAAGCTCTAAGCCCTGGTTTTCTCATCAACAGAAAGGAAAATAATACGTTCCCTAAAAGGCCAAGTCCAAAATGCTTGAGCTCATAGTACTAGCTCAATAACTAAATTTCTAAGTACTTAGGAAACTTCTGTAAATTATATGGCTACTACTTACCGACAGGATAATTCTCCATCCATAGCATCATGTTCGTCTGTACTGGTATATGTTAATCTTCCTCCAACAACTGTTCCAACTAAGTATACCAGCCAGGCAAGACGTCCTAATACATAAAAAGAAGAGTTTAGAAAGAAACAAAGGTTAGATAGAAACAAAGCTTATTTTTCAGAATATTCTAAAATGAGCAAAATTTCTTCCAAACTGGTGATAAACTGTGAACTTAGCTCCTAACACAGAGTGAAGAGCTGGTTTTCATCAAGTTCATCAAGGCAGTAGAAGAGTTCAAATGAGATTTAAGAACCTGAAACAAATATGAATCCCAGCTCTACCAATATGCGACGTGATTTTACATAAACTACTTACCTCTTTAAGTTTTAGGATTTTCATTTGCAAAATGCAGAAAGTAATATCTACCATGAAGACTTGATGAACATAAATTTGATAACAAAACACCAAATGTAAAGTCAACATCAAGGGCTGTTAGTAAGTGTAACTATAATCCAATGACCAGTGGTTTTTTTGAACAGTCTATGCCATGATAGTACCAGTCTCATAATTTTTAATACTGCCCAGGCTTGGAAGATAACAGATGGTAATAAATTTACTCCTTTTGTATTTTAAAAATTCAAAATTTTTACTATGCAAATTACATTGTTTAATGACCAAATTAACTTCATGAGGAGTAGCAGCAAAGGACTAAATAACTTTACAAGAGTGGCATAAATGGCAACACCTACAGCTTTCACAAATCTCTGGAGTAGCCAAAACTGACTTTAGAAATGAAGGTATTTATTGAGTAATTCTTATTTAGACACATTACATCTTTAGAGTCACTCATCTATGTCTCAAATTCTCCAAGATTTTTGAAATCTTTATGAGCAATTAACAACAAATCAATTATTTTTCAAAAAGAAATTAAAAAAAAAATCTTACCTGGTAAGATAAGTATCCATATCCCCTTAATCTATCACAAAACTATGAAATCATAATTGGCTAAGTATGCAGCCTTTATATTAGCAATGTAAAAACAGAACACTACCCTGATCAAGTAATTTATAAAACAAACTCAAGCTTCAAGCAACGTAAAATTAGTGGGCAAAAAAAGTTAACAGAAAAAAGGCCCATGTAGGAAACTGACAAGGTACCAATATGCAGTTGAGATGTGTTTTATGAACAGTATTAAAGCCTATTAACAACATAATGCTCTCCTTTGATGACCTCACTTCTGTAGACCCTCTCAAGTGGCAGCTGATTTTTTTTGCACCTCTGGTAACTTGGGCCTCAAATCCAGCTGTTAGGTTGATGTTCCTCATTTTTACCTTTAGAACATTCTCCCTCTCCATTGTAAAGGACTCAGCCTTATATCTTGTGTCATCATCAGATCAGATCAGATTAGATCAGTCGCTCAGTCGTGTCCGACTCTTTGCGACCCCATGAATCACAGCACGCCAGGCCTCCCTGTCCATCACCAACTCCCGGAGTTCACTCAGACCCACGTCCATAGAGTCAGTGATGCCATCCAGCCATCTCATCCTCTGTCGTCCCCTTCTCCTCTTGCCCCCAATCCCTCCCAGCATCAGAGTCTTTTCCAGTGAGTCAACTCTTGGCATGAGGTGGCCAAAGTACTGGAGTTTCAGCTTTAGCATCATTCTTTCCAAAGAAATCCCAGGGCTGATCTCCTTTAAAATGGACTGGTTGGATCTCCTTGCAGTCCAAGGGACTCTCGAGTTCTCCAACACCACAGTTCAAAAGCATCAATTCTTTGTCACACAGCCTTCTTCACAGTCCAACTCTCACATCTATATATGACCACAGGAAAAACCATAGCCTTGACTAGATGAACCTTTGTTGGCAAAGTAATGTCTCTGCTTTTGAATATTCTATCCAGGTTGGTCATAACTTTCCTTCCAAGGAGAAAACGTCTTTTAATTTCATGGCTGCAGTCACCATCCGCAGTGATTTTGGAGCCCAGAAAAATAAAGTCTGACACTGTTTCCACTGTTTCCCCATCTATTTCCCATGAAGTGATGGGACCGGATGCCATGATCTTCGTTTTCTGAATGTTGAGTTTTAAGCCAACTTTTTCACTCTCCACTTTCACCTTCATCAAGAGGCTTTTTAGTTCCTCTTCACTTTATGCCATAAGGATGGTGTCATCTGCATATCTGAGGTTATTGATATTTCTCCCAGCAATCTTGATTCCAGCTTGTGCTTCTTCCAGCCCAGAGTTTCTCATGATGTACTCTGCATAGAAGTTAAATAAGCAGGGTGACAATATACAGCCTTGACGTACTCCCTTTCCTATCTGGAACCAGTCTGTTGTTCCATGTCCAGTACTAACTGTTGCTTCCTGACCTGCATATAGGTTTCTCAAGAGGCAGGTCAGGTGGTCTGGTATTCCCATCTCTTTCAGAATTTTCCACAGTTTATTGTGATCCACACAGTCAAAAACGCTTTGGCATAGTCAATAAAGCAGAAATAGATGTTTTTCTGGAACTCTCTTGCTTTTTCCATGATCCAGCGGATGTTGGCAATTTGATCTCTGGCTCCTCTGCCTTTTCTAAAACCAGCCTGAACATCAGGAAGTTCATGATTCACATATTGCTGAAGCCTGGCTTGGAGAATTTTGAGCATTACTTTACTAGTGTGTGAGATGAGTGCAATTGTGCGGTAGTTTGAGCATTCTTTGGCATTGCCTTTCTTTGGGATTGGAATGAAAACTGACCTTTTCCAGTCCTGAGGCCACTGCTGAGTTTTCCAAATTTCCTGGTATATTGAGTGCAGCACTTTCACAGCATCATCTTTCAGGATTTGGAATAGCTCAACTGGAATTCTATCACCTCCACTAGCTTTGTTCGTAGTGATGCTTTCTAAGGCCCACTTGACTTCACATTCCAGGATGTCTGGCTCTAGGTCAGTGATCACACCTTCATGATTATCTGGGTCGTGAAGATCTTTTTTGTACAGTTCTTCTGTGTATTCTTGCCATCTCTTCTTAATATCTTCTGCTTCTGTTAGGTCCATACCATTTCTGTCCTTTATCGAGCCCATCTTTGCATGAAATGTTCCTTTGGTATCTCTGATTTTCTTGAAGAGATCTCTAGTCTTTCTCGTTCTATTGTTTTCCTCTATTTCTTTGCATTGATCGCTAAAGAAGGCTTTCTTAACTCTTCTTGCTATTCTTTGGAACTCTGCATTCAGATGCCTATACCTTTTCTTTTCTCCTTTGCTTTTCGCTTCTCTTCTTTTCACAGCTATTTGTAAGGCCTCCCCTGACAGCCATTGTGCTTTTTTGCATTTCTTTTCCATGGGGATGGTCTTGAATCCTGTCTCCTGTACAATGTCACAAACCTCATTCCATAGCTTATCAGGCACTCTATCAGATCTAGGCCCTTAAATCTACTTGTCATTTCCACTGTAAAATCATAAGGGATTTGATTTAGGTCATACCCCAATGGTCTAGTGGTTTTCCCTACTTTTTTCAATTTAAGTCTGAATTTGGCAATAAGGAGTTCATGGTCTGAGCCACAGTCAGCTCCTGGTCTTGTTTCTGCTGACTGTATAGAACTTCTCCATCTTTGGCTGCAAAGAATATAATCAATCTGATTTCAGTGTTGACCATCTGGTGATGTCCATGTGTAGAGTCTTCTCTTGTGTTATTGGAAGAGGGTGTTTGCTATGACCAGTGCATTTTCTTGGCAAAACTCTAATAGTCTTTGCCCTACTTCATTCCGTATTCCAAGGCCAAATTTGCCTGTTATTCCAGGTGTTTCTTGACCTCCTACTTTTGCATTCCAGTCCCCTATAATGAAAAGGACATCTTTTTTGGGTGTTAGTTCTAAAAGGTCTTGTAGGTCTTCATAGAACCGTTCAACTTCAGCTTCTTCAGCGTTACTGGTTGGGGCACAGACTTGGATTACTGTGATATTGAATGGTTTGCCTTGGAAACGAACAGAGATCATTCTGTCATTTTTGAGACTGCATCCAAGAACTGCATTTCGAACTCTTTTGTTGACCATGATGGCTACTCCATTTCTTCTGAGGGATTCCTGCCCGTAGTAGTAGATATAATGGTCATCTGAGTTAAATTCACCCATTCCAGTCCATTTCAGTTCGCTGATTCCTAGTACCATAGAGTGTCACCATAGTACCAAATTATCTTTCTTATTGCAACTATCTACTCTACTTTGAGTTACTTCTTATCTTTTGAATATGTTAGTTGCTGGTCCATTGTCACTCTTATCAACATTATTTTTATCGTAACTAGTAACAATTCTAATTATCTACAAAGATGAATCTTCCAACTCCCAACAATCCTTTGTTCTATTAGGAAACTACAATCACTTGAACACCTAAACAACTTTACTGAAATATAATTCACATACCACTTAAAGTATATGATTCCATGTTTTTGAATGAATTCACAGGGTCATACAATCACCACCACATTCTAGCTTTAGAACCTATCCATCCCTTTTGAAATCTTATTCTGTACCACTCCGCACCCCTGCAGCCCTAAGAAACCAAGCAACCACTAATCTACTTTATGTCTCCTTAGATTTTTCCCATTCTATTTCATACAGATGAACTCATACAGTGTGATCTTTGTGACTATCTTCTTTCACTTAATATAACGTGTAAGGATCAACCATATTATGGCTTCCTGTATTGGGATTTCAATCATTTTCATGTTCAAATAACATTCCATTTTTGGGGTATATCATATTTTGTTTATCCATTCAAAAGTTGATAGACACCTGGGCTGTTTTCACATTTTTGGCTTTGTAAATAATGCTTCTATGAACATTTGCATAGAGTTTTTAATGTAGATATGTTTTCATTTCTCTTCATATCAAGAGTTGGGATTCATATCAAGAATTGGAATTGGTGGATCATATGAAACCTGTATTTTAACATTTTGAGGAACTACCAAACTACTTTCCAAAGCAACTGTATCATTTTACATTCCCACCAGCAAAGTATGAAAGCCCAACTTCTCCAAATCCTTGCCAATACTTGGTATTATCTATCTTTTTATTGTATCTCTCCTGCTGCTGCTGCTGCTGCTAAGTCGCGTCAGTCATGTCCATCTCTGTGCGACCCCAGAGACGGCAGCCCAGGAGGCTCCCCCGTCCCTGGGATTCTCCAGGCAAGAACACTGGAGTGGGTTGCCATTTCCTTCTCCAATGCATGAAAGTGAAAAGTGAAAGTGAAGTCGCTCAGTCGTGTCTGACTCTTAGTGACCCCATGGACTGCAGCCTACCAGGCTCCTCCATCCATGGGATTTTCCAGGCAAGAGTACTGGAGTGGGGTGCCATGCCTTCTCCCATATCTCTCCTAGTGGGTATATAAAGTGGTTATCTGGTAATTCTGATGTGCCTTCCCCTAATGACCAACAATGCTGAGCCTTTCCCATGTGCTTACTGGCCTTTTTTATGTCTTCTTTGAAGAAATGTCTATTTAAATTCTTTGCTCATTTTAAAATTGGGCTATTTATCTTTTTATTTATTGAGTTGCAAGAGTTCTTTACATATTCTTGATACAAGTTCCTTGTCAGATATGTGATTAACAAACATGTTCTCCCATTCTGTGGGTTGTTTTCATTTTCTTGATGGTGTCCTTGGAAGCACAGAAATGTTTAATTTTCATGTGGTACAAAACTGCTAGTTTTTATTTCGATATTTCAGCTTTTGATATCAAATCTAAAGAACCACTGCCCAATCCAAAGTCATAAAGATTTAGTTCTACGTTTTCTTCCAAGAGTTTCATAGCCTTAACTCTTACATTTAGGTCTATGATTCATTTCGATTTCTGTACTGTGGGACATAGGGGTCCAACTTCATTCTTTTGCGTGTGGACATTCAGCTGTCCCTGCATCATTTGTTGAAAAGACAATCCCTTTGTTATTGAATTGTCTTCTCATCCCAATCAAAAGTCACCTGATTACAAACTGGAGCATTTATTACCTGAACTCTCAATTATATATCATTGATCTAGTGTCTACCTTTACACCAATACCACATTGTCTTGATTACTGCTGCTCTGTAGTAAATTTTGAAATAACTAAGTATGAGTCTTTCAACTTCATTTATTTTTTTCCAAAATTATTTTGGATATACTGGGTCTCCTGGATTTCCACATCAACTTAAAGATCAGCTTGTCAATTCCTGCAAAAAAGCCAGCTGGGATTTTGACAGAGATTACATTGACTCTAGGTCAATTTGAGGGATGGTTCTAAACAATACCATCTTCTGAATGAACCATGACCATGGATGTCTTCCAACTTATTTAGATCTTTGATTTACTTTAATAACATTTTACAGTGTATAAGATTTAACACTTTTGCAAAGTTTTTACCAAAGTATTTTATTCTTTTTAATGCTATTTTAAGTAGGCTTCACTTAATTTTGATTGTTCACTGTTAATATATAAACCCACTGATCTTGTATTCTGCAACTCTGCTACTCTTGTATTAGTTGTAATAGTTTTTTGGGATTTTTTTCACTTTCTTATACCCTTCATGTCTTCTCTAACCTGCTTACCTATATTCAGTTCTGTTGTCAGTCATTATAATCTGTTCTGCATAGGTCAGTTTTTCTCTTCCTCCACATTTTCATCTTACAAAACCATAATTGTTTAAATCCAATTCCCTACCTACTCTCTGTCTATCCGCATACAGTTTAATATAACTGGAAAAAGACACAACCATGTTGACTAGTTTACTTAGGAGTCACCTTTTCAGTCAGGCCTTACACAGCTATCCTATAAATCTGCAATACCTGGAGTATGATAGCATGCCTTCAAGATGCTGCTAGTGCTGCTTAGTTGCTCAGTCATGTCCAAATCTTATGTGACCACATCGATTGTAGCCCACCAGGCTCCTCTGCCCATGGGATTTCCCAAGCAAGAATGCTGAAGTGGGTTGCCATTTCCTCCAGGGGATCTTCCAGACCCAGGGATCAAATCCAGGTCTCCTGCTTGGCAGGCAGATTCTTTACTACTGCACCACCTGGGAAGCCCATGACTTCAAGATACCCATCATCAATTCCTTCCCTCCATGTATGCAATTGCCATTAAGAAGTGGGTCTATTTTGCTAATGCTTTGTAAGTCTGGGCTGGACTTTAACTAAAAGAATATTGCAGAACTGACACTTATTCCAGTACTAGGCTTAGTCTTTTGAGAATTGGCAGCTTCCTCCAGGCTCTCAGGGAATTTTCCCTGAGAGGAAGCCATTTACCATGTAAAAAGACCATATACCCTGAGACTGTCATACTATTAAAAGCCTAGCGATGTAGAGAGACTTCATGGAGACAGAAATGCCCAACTATAGCTCATTCATCAAACATCCCAGCAAGGACAGAAGACTTTAGAATAAAGAGTCATTTAGGTGATGCCGGCCATAGCTGTGACCCAATTACAGAACATAATCTGCTGACATTTCATATTCCCTTTTCCTGATTTAATATTTTTAAAAAATTTTAGCACTTACCACTTTCTAACAAAATATATTTTATTATTTATTTTGCTTTGTTATCTGTCTATTCCAGTAGAAAATAAATTGCATGGTTTCTGTTTGGTTGTCTATTGCAGGCTGCTGCTGCTGCCAAGTCACTTCAGTCGTGTCTGACTCTGTGCGACCCAATGGACGGCAGCCCACCAGGCTCCCCCGTCCCTGGGATTCTCCAGGCAAGAACACTGGAGTGGGTTGCCATTTTCTTCTCCAATGCATGAAAGTGAAAAGTGAAAGTGAAGTCACTCAGTCGTGTCCGACCCTCAGCGATCCCATGGACTGCAGCCTTCCAGGGTCCTCCGTCCATGGGATTTTCCAGGCAAGAGCATTGGAGTGGGGTGCCATTGCCTTATCCAGGGCCTGAAACAGTGCCTGGCATATATAACTTACTAAATAGATATGCGTTATTGAACTAAGACATGACTGAGCATGCATACACATCGAATTAAGAAATCATTACCTAGAAACTATAGCATGAAGCAAGCAAAAAAAAGTTAACAGCTTATTTATCAATTTAAGTAAACATTAAAATGTAGAGTCATTATTAAAAATGAATGTTAATTGTATTTCCATTTCTATTGCTTAAATAAAAGCAACTTTTCAACACACATTCAATACAAGGTATGATCCATGATCTAGTCTATCCGGTTATTTGCAAATTCATCTTCTTGATAAAATTTACACATTTGTAATTACCCAAATTAATACTTGTGGATCATTCATGGCCAAATGCAGAACAGCAAATAATTTGAGTTGCCCAATGAGCACATTCCAAGATTAGGTAAAACAAAGCAACAATCTGCTTTCTTGTTTCATTCCTTCATTTTCTGAGTATCTGCTCTATGTCATGTTCTGCCCACTGGAATATAAATATGAAGCAGGGTGAAAAGGGACAGAGAGACCCTATCTCCAGCAGACTGAATTTAGTAAGAGGGGAAAAAAAATGAAAAAATGATTTTTTTCAATGCAGTGTGATAAGTGTTGTTGTTGTTCAGTCGCTCAGTCATTTCTGACTCTTTGATACCCCATGGACTGCAGCATGCCAGGCTTCTCTGTCCTTCATTATCTCCTGGAGTCTGTTCAAACTCATGTCCATTGAATTGGTGGTACCATCCAACCATCTCATCCTCTATCATTCCCTTCTCCTCATGTGATATTCATGCGATGAGTATCATTGTCTAATAATAAATACTAATTATAGGACATGAATTTATCAAATTTTAACTTTTTACTCTTCATTTATTCTGTGACCTTGAAATTAAGACTTGATATCAAAAAATGGCATGCAAAGATAGCATATGATCAAGTGTGAACATTCTTTTCTAAAATTATGGTAAATTTTGAATGGAAGTTTGTATACAGAAAAGTAGAATGTACAGTTATTCTTTCCATGTTTTAGCAGTGATTTTTTATTGTACAAGACAGAAAAGCAGATATTTTTAACCCTAAAAATAGACAACTACTAATAAATTAGCATCAGTGTTAGACAGGAACAATGAAATATAAAGGTACTTTTATTAATCTATCAAATAAAATTTTCACATTTCACAGACTGGGGAATGATATTTCTCATACACATAATCCTTCCCTAAAGCTCTAGAATTTTTAGAGGGATGGTCTTTAAATAGATGTTAAAAATTTACACTGGTTATGTAATTATACCCAGAAAGTTTAAAGAACCAAGTAAAACTATAAATCTAAACTGTATTTAGAAATTTAAATATCCTATAGGTAAGTTTCATATCTATAATTTTTTTTTTAAATCTGATCTGAGATTATATTTCCATTATAGCTTTCCATTTCTGTATTTACTCTGAAATGTTCAGGGCACTTGTTTCCACAGCTGTTCAAGAACAGAACATTTTTTCCTCTCACAAAATAATTATTGCTGTAATAATCTGTAATTATGGTTTATAACCTCAATAATCCCAAAGAAATCAGTCATTACCATAGATCACAAGTAATCGTTAACTACTGTTAATGACCTATTTCTTAGGGATTATTGTTTTCCTAAACCATGACCATATCACCACAAATATGGAGGAGCAAGACAATATTATACAAATGAGATCATAATATAATAAAAACTTATTTTGTAACATTAAAAGCCATTAAGCATCTAAATTAAAGCACACATAAAAGAGCATATAATTTTCTTTGTTCAACACTAACTGAAGTCTTTATACAACAGAAATTGAACACTACTACATATAGCAGTACAAACTAGAACTGCATTACGCACTTTTCATAATATAAAACGATTATTTTCGAGCAGACTACAGATATTTTTAAAGAGCAGACAGACTTCTCACTAACCTTTCAAATAGAAGGAAAATACAAATACTAAACATTTTCTATGGAACAGGCAGTATATTAGAAACTCTGAAATGATGTTTTATTAACACTGTAAAAACTTTGAATTGTATTTATCAAGAATCACATCTGACTTATTTTACTCAAAAGACAGATCTACTTAATACCAATAAATTATTACATTTCAGTTAATTTTATTAATGTATCGTAGAACAGCTATACTTCCATTCAATATCCTTTTGTAGGAAAACAAGTCTGATTTTACAAATGAATCTTTTTACATTGTAACGTAATATGATACTTATAAAAGAATATATGTAATGTATACGAAGTATAGTCTTCTCTCTCAGTATCCAAAGGGATTATTTCTAGAACCCCCCTGGATAACAAAATCTACAGATCTTCAAGTGAAACTGAAAGAAAGTGAAGTCACTCAGTCGTGTCTGACTCTTCGCGTCCCCATGGACTGTTTGTAGCCTACCAGGCTTCTCTGTCCATCGGATTTTCCAGGCAAGGGTACTGGAGTGGGCTGCCATTTCCTTCTCCAGGAAATCTTCCCGATCCAGGGATTGAACCCGGGTCTCCCGCATTGTAGGCAGACGCTTTACCGTCTGAGCCACCAGGGAAGTCACAGATGCTCAATACCCTTATATAAAATGGCACACCCAGTGTTTGCATATAACCTATAACACTCATAGGCTTTAAATCATTTCCAGATTACTTATAAACCTAATAAAATGTAAAGCCTAGGTAAACAGTGGTAAATACAATATAAATGCTAGGTGAATAGTTGTTGCTGCTGCTGCTGCTGCTAAGTCACTTCAGTCGCATCCAACTCCGTGCGACCCGATAGACGGCAGTCCACTAGGCACATGGCTAATTCAAATCTGGCTTTTTGGAACATTCTCGAAGTCTTTTGGAGGGGGGAGGGTATTTTCTGTGGTTGGTTGAATTACTAACTGTGGTAACCTCAGATATACGTGGATGACTACAGAGTAAAACAAATCCAATGAACTCCCTATCCAATTTAACCACAGCTTTACCAATACTGTCGCGTCTATCGCCACACCCCTCCCCTAGCTTGTCCCCTTACCTTGTACCCTAGAAGTTACCATGAATCTGAATTTGGTGCTTAATATTTTGACATTTTTTGTTTTATCACTATTACATATATTCCTACCAATATATTTTTAGTCTCACTTCTTTTGGGGTTCTATTAAGTGTTTCACACAATATATATGTGCGTGCTCAGTTGCATCTGACTCTTTGCACCCCCATAGACCGTAGCCACCAGACTCTTCCGTCCATGGACTATTTCCAGGCAAGATTACTAGAT